>NW_010415842.1:36018-36281 GCF_000710305.1 Buceros rhinoceros silvestris | reverse complement strand
CCCCCGCCCCCGCCCCAAACCTTGCAAAATGACCTGGCAATGCCAGATCACCCTGAAAGGACGGACTCGTGCTGACATTTACAATTTTTTGAAAAATAGGTGCATTTTCATGGCTAACTATGTATTTGAGGGCCCAAGATTGAACACACAGTAGAAGAGCGAGCTACTACTATTACACGAGGTTTCCTCCCTGGTATCTGTGTCCCATGTTATGTAAACATCAAACATCGCAACACTAATGGCACTTACTTCATAGCTGCTGC
>NW_010415842.1:33778-35924 GCF_000710305.1 Buceros rhinoceros silvestris | reverse complement strand
AACCGCACACCTGACTGTTACCTGCCAGTCGGTAACTGAGGCTTCCGCCATCATTTAAATTAGAAATGAAGCAGGAGTTTTTAACAGCTTTTCATATTTACAAGAGAGAAAAAGATTTTTCAATGCAATTACAGGTATTTTAAAAGGAAAGCAAATTTGGAACAATTTAATATTTCATTCTTTCCCTTTTCTCAGAAGTCAAGTTTAAGGTCTTGGATTTTAAAGCAGCATCTAACCAAAAGGAAGTTTTGCCTAACTTGTATGAGTCCGTTCAATGGGGTAGAAGTTTTGTGGAAAGACAGGATCATAAATTATCTCATCGGTGAGGCTGACCACAAAAACTTGCAGGCATGCCTGGCTCAGCTGTTACAACGAGTACAAAACCAGGAGCTAATCTCCCAGCGCACTGCAGTTCTACGTGTGGTACCGCGAGCAAACAGGGGAAGGGGCTTCTGCAGAGCTCGGCAAGCAACGGTAATTAGCAGAGTGCTTTTTTTGGTTCACTAATTAAAATAACAGTGTTCTAAAAGATGGTGTCCCATATGGAACCGCGGAAGGTTTTCCAAGAAGCGAACAGAAAGCTGGCATACACCACTCAGCATCTTTCCAAAAAGAGTCTAAATGGCTTTGGTAGGGTTTTTGTTTTGGTTGTTGTTTGGATTTCGTTGTTTTGTTGTTTTTTTTTTTTAAGGGGGGGTGTTTTGCTGTTTGGTTTGGGGGGGGTTGTGTTGGTTTGGGTATTTTTAAATCTTTCAAGGCTTTCATTATGGATGTACGAGTGGCGATATTTTTAATTTTCTAGCTGCACTTTCTGTGTAGCAAAGACCCCCTAAAGCCTTTGTATTACTGTGAGCAAAGCCAGGCAGAACGCGCTCTGCACTAACCCACTCCTCCGGGCAATAGGCTACATCTATAAATCAGCATTCTGCCCCCGCCCCCCCAGATCGATGTCACAAGCAGCTCTCCAGGGAAGAGAAGCTGGTGACCGCATTCAAACACCCCAGTGAGTTATTGAGCAGTGGTGGGAGGTGCCACAGCCCAACAAATCTGTTCTGTTTCCCCCTCTGTGAACCAGAGTGCTGCAGCGCATCAGGAAACCAATGGTGTGACGCTGCTTTCCTACCACCTTGCTTCAGAAAGAACCACCCAAAGGTCAGTAAATCAGACAAGCAAAAGTTGAAACAAAAAAGAGAGGGGGGAAAAAAGTGAAGTTACCAGCATATGATGTGTAGAGGGGAAGGAACACCAAACCCTTCCCAAATGAATGCTCTCTATGGCCTCTTACCAGATTTTTAGACAGCCAGACACACAAGCAAAATAATGAGTATTCCTTCTTTCTTTTTGGTGTAATGGAAGTGCCAATTGCACTAGTTACTCACTCGAGTCCTACAAGAAGTCAGAAAAATGTGAGAAGAAATCGGGACAAACACTGCAACTGATGCTGCTGAGCCAGCGAGGGCAGTAAGGGGGGATTGGACAGCTTCGCTATCAGGAACCGATGGGAGCACTCTTCGGTTTCATTCATAAGACAGAACCCAGACCCTCATGCAGACAAGTGGGAACATTTTTACAGATTTCAGCTGGCTCCAGCTCAGGCTCAGGGTGATGTGGATCAAGGATGCATTCCCTAATTACACCTGCAAATCACTGGCTGGACTGGATGTCCAGTGACTTCGGCACAACCAGCACATACCCAGAACCCCGTAACACCACCTCCTGTGCACGAGGCTGACAGCGAAGTCCAGCAGAATGAAGCTATGAATCAACTTTGACTCATATAACGTTGCTTGCCCATGAGAAGGTAAGGAAGACATACCTTTGGCATGTCTGCTGCTAAATGACCCTTCCTGCCACCCCAAAAAAGTAACGAATCAATGAAACGTTGGAGCACTTCACTGCTCCCAGCAGCTCTGAGAGCCTGGTGAACCTCGCTGGCCTTACAGCACCTCTGCAGGCTTGTGCTCGAGTGTCCCCTGGTTTGGCTCAGCCCAACGCACAGGCGGTGCTGCTTCATGCTCTGCGAGAGGCTTTCAGTTCTTGCTTAACAAAGCTTCCCTCCCACATGTCATACGCGTTCAGGCTCCAGCCTGTTTATCTAATATCTCCCTCTTTCTGTCCCCCCTCCCCCTCCTTCCCACCCCCTCCT
>NW_010415842.1:31767-33671 GCF_000710305.1 Buceros rhinoceros silvestris | reverse complement strand
CCTCCTTCCCACCCCCTCCTCTCCAGAAGAGAATAACCACAATGTGCCTATCGCTTGCAGAAACAGACAGCTCCGCTCCCCCTTGCCATCTGGTCATACGTTGGTCTCTCAGCTGTCGTCAACATATGAATCCCGTTGTTTTGACTAGTGGGGTCCCAAGGAACAAGCGACGGTGCAGATTGCAGGGAATCAGGATGCCCTTTTCTCTCTTCTTTAAACCAAAAAGCAAATCACAGCATTAGAAAGTCAAAGGCTTTTTGTGAAATGCAGTTGAAGGCACAATCCTTCGACCTTTGCTCATGTGGTGGGGGATCCTGCTAGTCACACCGGCCTATTTTATAATTCAGCAAATGAATACATTTACATATTGACTTCACTTCAAGACACGTTTTGCTGCCTTCATCACCAGCATGTGACCATCCCATCCTGCTTATTCCTCAACCTTTTACCTCTTCACAAACAAAAAATAAAAATCAAGCTTCCACAAAAGGTAAAGGTAAATATATAAACCCTTAACCTACAAGGATTTCTCTTACAAAGATAAAGATTACAAAGATTTTAAAAGATAGCCCAAAGTTTGTACCGATTGGCAGAATGGGTGGGGAAGAGATTGAAAAAAAAAAAAAAAGAAAAGAAAGAAATGTGGCAACAGCTTATGACATACAGAAATTTCTATAAAAGGGAAATGATTAATGTTATTTCTAGGCTAGAAGAGCATGATGTATACTGAGGATAAAATTAAAATACAATCTTTTTTCAGTCAAAAAGAACCAAAAAATGGTTCATCAGCCCATGTGCTTGAAACACAGTGGAAGCAGCTGGCTCTGAACCAACATGACAGCACCAAGGTGTCAGCAAAATGACCAGCTCACACATCCTCTCCTGCCAAAATGGAGCCAGTGAAACTCCCAACAGGCATCTGACTCCTTCCACGACAATCCTTCGGCAGTTTCAGGACCAGCATCCGAGGACCGCAACAAGGAAGCACAAAATGCATCTTTATGCTTGGACTAGGAAGAAGGCATGACTTAGAAATGTGAATTTAAAAACTCACCCCGGTGCCCGATAGTGAGTTTGAAAGACTGCTTTGGTTTTCCATAACTCATTTGGGACAGCTCTGCAAAAGCTTCCCGAGATCTGTTTCTAAATCATACACTTCTCAAAATTCAGGCTTTATGTAAACAAAGATGCTGTTCTCCCACTGTATCACTGGAATTATTCACCTTGTGATGTTTTATTCAAGTAGGAGTGTGTCGTGTGCTCAACACAAGTGGATTCATTAGTCTAGGAACCGTTAGTATAGTTAAACCTTTGTGAATATGTTAAAAATTATCACAAAACATATGCAAAGAGAGAAGGAAATAAAAAAAACATTAAATTCTGTTCCCATAAACTGCTCCATGTTCTCTCATGTAGCATACAGACAGAAAGGCATCACGAAGCTTTGCAGAACCGCAGCTGGATGGCACAACAGCTCTCCCTCCCAAGACACGGTACCATTTGAGACCTCTGTCTCTCACCCTTACACCCACACAAAGGCATCACTGCACGTAGCTCTTGGTCAGCTTTCAGGGTTCCACAGGAGGTCAGAGTCCAACTTTTAACAAGTCACACAGGAGGACTTGCATTTTGCATCTCCATTTTGTCAGGTACCTGCCTACCTGAGCACACTTACAACTGCAGCAAGTCTAGAGCAGCACAGGCCTAGCACCACTGAGGTGGCTCTTGATCCGCGGACTGAAGGTTTGGGGAAGTGTATCCAGCCCAGCTCTGTAGCAGTATTGCTCACTCGATAGGTTGCTGACCTGGTAAGATGAAAGAGAGCTTCAGGATGCCTACAGACTGCAGTCCGAGCTCCTTCAGCATGGCAGATGTACTGTACAGTGCAGAAAAAACACCACGAC
>NW_010415842.1:22914-31542 GCF_000710305.1 Buceros rhinoceros silvestris | reverse complement strand
GGAAAGAAGCTTAAAGGTGGTGTGGGGTTTTTTGGTTGGATTGGTTTTATTTGTTTTTTTTCCAGATTGCTCCAATATATTAGCCAGGCAGCAGACAAAAAAAATTATGCTACCACTGCCCATATGGTACCTGTTCTAGAACTCAGATGAATTCACTGAACAACTGTCACAACCACTACGAGTTAAAACATGAAAATCTAGAAACCATATTGAGTATTACCATCTCCTTCAGTACGGGCAACAAACACTGTGTAGAGCAAAACCGTGTATCTCCCGAGTTCCAAACCCTGCCCAGGGCTGCCTGAGGTCTGGAGTCATTGCGAGCCGCCTGGAGTTCTGGCGAGTCACTAGCCCAGAGCAGCCTGGCACTGGGAGAACGGGGCCGTCAGGCGAGCTGCTCCCCTCGGCACGGGGCCAGCCCTTGCAGCCAAAGGACAAGCCCTGCTCTGCATCCAGCAAGACCCCCCTACACACTACGTTTCATCTCCCACAAGAAACATCTACAATACCCACCACTAGTAGAGCAGAATGACCTCTAATTCATGTAAAATACGTATTTATGTATACCTACATCCATTTATAGACAACATATTCTAGCTCACTATAATATTTTTCAGAGAGTTTTTCTCAGTCTTTGCTGGTTTATGATTAGCTGTAAATCCCCCAGGATTTTTTGATCTAAATTAAATACACCACAAGTCTGAGAGGAACATTCCGTCTCCTTACAGATAAATCAACATGTAACCCCACTTCTTATCTGCCCAGTGCAGCAGCCTCTCCCAACCTGTGTACAATCAGAAAATATATTTCTTATCTGTACGAAGCCAAGCCTCTGACAAGGCTCTTCCCCTTTCAAATGTCACCATCATTCCAGTCACCTTCTTCTCTCTCCTCCCCACCCCCCCGCACTGTCCCTTGTCATTTACTAGGGAAACATTCTCTAAGAACTATCCAAAACTGTTGTGACCCAAAATTCTGTATGTATGTGGGTCGCACTGCCTTCTGCTTTTAGCGGTTCCCCACTCTCTCACCAGCACCAAATAGCTGCGCACAACAAAGAACCCCCAGTCATTCTGGCTGCTGGGCTCATGTGTGAGTAACCCAGTCTAATAGCTGGATATCTTCACACCTCCTCAGAGTAATCAAGATATTTGGGCTCGCAACTCTTCATTAAGACATCCTTAAATAAGCAGCCAATTTGCCTCTCAGACTGCTTTGGTATAAACCAACATTTTACTGCAGGGGGTAGAAAACACATTTATTTCCAACGGAACTCAGAACATGAAAATTTAATATCAAAGCAATGCATGCAATTCAGAATGACTGGAAGACTATTCTCAAAATACACCAAGGATCAAAATGCATAAAGCAAGCTCCTTGTCAGTCCTAAAAATAAGAGGAGCATCGTCCTGCTTCAGAAAATGTGCCGCATTTGGCAAGGCGCTAATGGAAACTTTGCTTTTCCAGCTGGCTGCATGACACCTGGCTCAGGCGAGGTAAGAGGGATGGGAGCAAGCACCCCAGCTTCCAGAACTGCCTTTAACCATTCAGGGTCACAACGCATTACACAGTTTTGAGCACTCAGAAGACGACTTCTCGGCCAGCTGTAACTTACTGCAAGGGAACACAATTTGTATGTAGCACACACAACTTCTGTAATACCCATTTTTGCTGAAACAGACTCCCACTCGTTTTTATCTCGTTTATCCATCCCTCAGTCTCTACAGCAGTTATTAAAAAAATGTCAGTAATGAAAATTTTGATATCACAGTGATCAGTATCGGCATAATGGGAGACTGCTCGTTGGGCAGTTTGGGACACTCAAGGTTTGACAGCGTTGAAAGATATTTTTAAGCAGGAACAAGTTTTGCAGGAGCATTATACTACATCACAGCCTGCCCAGCACAAGCCACAAAGCAGAGCTGCCAGCACGTTCTGTTCCACCGTGGGGATGCCTGTGTCTGTTTTTTTACAAGAAAACGGTCTTAAGTGTGGAGATCCAAACCTAAAGCCTGTTGGCAGAAAATCTGACTGTGTTAGTGATAAACTTATCACCCGCCCTGCTGCACAGGTCACCACAGAGCTCAGGTGACCCCTGTGGGTTCCATTATTCAGAGACTGTTGCCTTAAAGCAATTTGCAGAGTGAGGACGTTTCTGCCACACAACTGGGATCCAGGCTGGATGACAGCCTGATACACTGCAGCAGCCAGCGGCTTTGAGGCCTTCAGGAGTCTGTCAGAAAGATGTCAGTAGACCTTTAAGGCCTGTTTTGCAGAGTCATTCCAAACTAACCGCTAATGGCGTGCTCTCTTCTCCTGTGATAGCTCTTTTATACGTGGCTGATGAGAATCAGCTGCAAAGGAGGGAGACGATTTCATGTTTTGTTAATTTTGAAATTTTTAAGATGCTTTTTAATACCAAGCAAAACAATAATCTGAGTCTTACACCTCTCTTCTCCCTTCTTTTCATCCTTACTGATATTCTCAGCTGTGCCATAATTTAGACACAATTCCTTAACATTTAGGCTGAATACCTAGATGCATCATAGTTTATCATCGCTGTTAAAAGCGATTTTCTTCATCTGGTACCCTTTCACAAGCTCAGAAGTTTTTGGAGCTTTCATGAGGAGATTCAGAGGTTAAAGCTGGCGTCATTTTAGCACTGCAGCTGCTACAAGATTTGTCTTTGTGACTACCCACAACCTCTCAGCATACAGAAATATAACAATGTATAAGCATGCATACCCTATGTATGGAAACATATTTCAGAGCTGGGAGGGTTTTAAAGCACTGAAAGACAACATTAAAAGTCACTTCACGTTCATCAGTGTTTTAAGACATTCAGCTTGGAAAATGCTGGACAGTTCCTTTTGTTTGCCAGAAGCTGTCAGCTACCACTCCCACCAGGGTTTCTGTAGCAAAAAACTCCATAGATGGGTGAACTCCTCAGGATCGAGACTACCACGGGAAAACTGGGAGCTGGACAAATGCAGCCTATTACTGTGCTAAGAATCCATAAACAGTACGTACAGTGTCATGTTTAGGTCAGTTTTAAAGAAAGGAGAGTGCACAGTTGGTGTTAATGCTCTGTGTGTATTCAACATGGACCAACAAGCAGAAAAAAGGATACATCACCTTGGAAATGTGAAGGAAAATTTAGTTTAAAGGATGCATTGCCTGTGGAAAATGGTGAAAAACTTCTATGTTCTGCTGGGCACTCAGAATAGCTGTTGCAGTTGAGAAACAATTACGGCTGAATATCATCTTACAATAAAAGTTTTATGATAATACCTGTAGTTTGACAAAGGCACAAAAAAGAATTTAACATTCACACGCAATTTTCTAATGCAATTTTCAGAATACTGATGCTCCTGTTTGAAAATACGTGAAATGAGACAGTGAAGACAGTTGGTTTAAAATTGTCAGTTATTTGTATTATGGAAATATTTAGTAGAGGAGGGCATCAATACGCAAGGGTGTTGGGTTTTTAATACATACATGTTTGGCAAGAATATAAAATGCATTTCTTTTTAAATGACTTTTTTTGGCCTCTGGCAGTACTGAATATCCATGAAGTTTAATATTCAGAATGTGGGTTTCTCAGGGTAGCAACTGCTCAGCCAGGATGAAGCTCCCCAAGAGGGTGGCTCCCAAGGTATTTATATAATATGAAAACAGTAACAATCATCATCAGATGTTTATCTCAGCTTAATGAATTGATTCTAGATCTCTGCTGCTTGAACAGCTGAGAAAACGGGATGTGAGAAACAAAGAAGTAACGACTTACGCTATCAGTCTGTGCCAGAGATCATCCTTGACGAGCATCATGTCTCCATGTTACAGTATTGTTTGCTCTGACCTATCTATACATTGCATGAAGACGATAGAAATTTTATTATAATCACATTACAGAGCTGTGCTCTAGCCGTGTTAAAAATGGGTGTCCAATTGTTCAGCTTCTGATAGTCCCAGGATACTAACCACCTTCTCCTTCAGAAGGTGCTACACACACACCACCAAGGGGAGAACTGGCCCCAGGGCTCTAACACCCTTCAGCATTATCATTTCAGCACGGCTTGATCCTGTCTAGAGAGGTGCAAAAATAAAGTTGCCCAGAATGCCAAAAACATAACCAAGGCCCCATCTACCACAGGAAACATGACTTCTCAGCCTCACATAGTTTTTCTTCATAATGGCTTTCTTTTCAAGACAGCTATTGCTCCTGATCAATGACACAGGGAGAAAAGCAGAATCTCTCCCCTGGCTATCCAAACTGGATGGGAGCGTGGCTTGATTTTTAGGAGTCTTTATAGACCTCCTCCATCATTTAAACTGAAGTGAAAAGGTCAACCTGCCTTCCACCAACTCCTGCCATGATAACCAACAAATGCTCCCACTGCAGGAAGCAATAAGGGTCTCAGCTGAAGAACTGGATGTAATTACAAGTTTCGCAGTTGCTCCCATGGACTTCAGACAATGCAGTGAACGTGAGCAGTCAGGCTGTGTTTTGTCCTAGAGTATTTCTAAAGAACGGAGGACACCAACGACCCCTCGTAGAGATTCAAGTGTCAGATTGGCTCCATCACTCACAATGCCATGAAGTAAGAAGGAAGGCTTCACAGGAATCTGAGTAGTATTTACGCAACAAAAAGAGAATTAACTAGAAAGAGTAAATACAGTTCCTATAGTGATATACAAAATGAAAAAAAATTAAAATTTAGATGTAACTGAAGGCTCCAAAGTTATTAAGCAGCTATAAGAATTTAAAAACTGGGGCAAAGAAACTGAAGAGCAGAGCTATCCTCAGAAAGCTCTTTCTGTATTAACTCTCCTCTGTGAAAGGAACAGCCGCTCCAGCACTGTAAGAAAATACTATCCTGACAGAAGCCAGATCACATTAGTCTAAACCAGTAAACTGATTCTCACCCATCAGCACTTGTAAATGGCAACTGGTGAGTTATTTTGAAACTTTCGCTCGCTCTCATGTTCTTGTCAAATGCCAAACCAAACAAAGCCCAGCAGCCGGATGTACTGTGCTCTGACTGTCAGTATGGCTTCCGCTATGGTTCTAAGACCGCACACTCAGAGATTAGATCTACAAAGACAGAGAAGCCCAAACCATCATTTCTCCACCTGACAGAACTTCTCACATCAAGAGTGAGGGATTTAAATGGCAACACCCAGCATTTTTAACTAGACTCCACGTATTTTGCACCACTGTAACATACTAGTCGTGGCCACTTCCTTCTTCAGATCATAACATCAAGCAACAGAGGGGTGCACAGCAGAACGGTAGGAACATGTGCTCCAGCTGAGCAGGTCATCAGCCAGTTTAAATCCACGCTGACTTCAGCAGAGCTCCCCTAAAGTTACATCAGCTAAATACACAGCTTACGGCTTTCCTACTAGTTAGACTGCATTGGGCAACTACACCCTCACTCACCTTCTGACTTCAGCGAGAAGGGGGAAGAGATGCAAACTGATTGCCCAACACATGACCAAGCACAGAAGAGAACAGAAGGGAAACTTCTAGGAAAAAAAATCATAATTTCCCATTTTGTATCATCATAAACAAACTGTTTTCAAGAGAAGGGTTATTCTTGAACGAAACGATTGATTCAGCCAACCTGCCCCACCACACAAGACAGCACGGCTTTGCCTGGAAAAACAGATCATCGCCATGTAAAGTACTGGAGCGTCTGTGGTGAAGAGCAGCATCTCTGTTGTGGCTTACCTCCACTTGGAGAAGAAAACAAGCCACACAGAGGAGTCAAATACAGCTCCCTTCCTGTGATAACCAGACTGTGATAATGCAGGCAAGGGCAGGAATTGTTCTCACATGTCACGGAATCTCTGGGGGGTGCTGTATTAGTGAATGACTGGCACAGCAGAGCTCAGCTTCAGCGCACTTCTTCATTCTATGACATATGATACTGGGCCAACACAAATAGCAAGGTCTACACAGAAGCCAGCTCCAGTACTGGGACACTTCTACTGGGACCAGAGGCTTCCCACTACCAGAGGGAAATTCCTGTTAACCAAACAGAACTGAAATCATTTCACCCCAAACCCAGCAGACAGTTAAGTGTTCTGATGATGCTTTAGCCCTTCCCTTCGCTAAGGAATAAAAAGGATCGACAAAACCCTGAAGGTCTTCCCAACTCATGGCTTCAACAAGTCTTAGGGACAGAGCCAGTAGGTCCAACATGACATGGAGGAAAGGCTTCATTAATGACGGTGACACTTAAGGGAAGATGCAACTCCTGCAGAAAAACAAGTAACTAAATTACATCAATTTTGGTGGTCCTTTAACACTGCTTCTCCTGTGCTCATTTGTTGTTTATACACTTAGACTGGCCTCCTGTTTCCAGTTCATGAGCTACTCGTGAGGTTCCTGTATGGCACCCCAGTGATGCTGGGAGGCATCCTCCAGAAGCAACGGCCTTTTCAGCTCTCACAAAGTCCAGAAGCCCAACTCTAACACATAACAAAGCACTGGATTTCTAGTCACTGTGGTGACTACAAGAGATTGGCTTCAAGCCTTCAATAACGAGTTCGAAGTGGTGGGAACCCATTTCGAAGTTGAAGCATGCTCAGGACAAAGCTTCACATTTTCCAGCAACACTGGAAAATAACCATGATAAGTTATATCACAACCTCATTATCAGCGAACGTGTCATTTGAAATACCAAATCCTTTAGATGCTGGTTTTCCAAGCTTAAATCTCTAGCTACAAAATAGTACTCCCGAGCTTTTGCATGTAATCCAGCTGCTGCTGTTCCTCACTGTTGAACCTAAACCACAAGCCTCAGTTCTGAGGACACCACCGTTCCCCCTCAGTAACTGACTGCAAAGTTGCACAGGTGACTATGACCTGGTTTAGTAAGCTGGAGAAGTTGATTATAGAAACCGAACCACAACTTTCACTTGGCTCCCCATCTAGCACCATAAATAATAATAGAAGAGGTAACTAGAAGTAAGATGAACTTTGTTTAAATAGAATAGCTTAAGAGAGAAGTGATTTACTAGATCAGAAGTTTGTTTGCAAGGTTCTGAACTGGCTTCACAGCAAACTTCCTGCAGTTCTTTTTCCATGTACTGCCCACGACTCAGTCAAGCACCAGCATGGCCTGTTGGCTATTCTAAGCAGCGCACACAAACAGCTATTTCCTTTCAGCAACAATTTTTCCTTATTCTCGAGAAAGATACATTCATTTTTATTTTCTTCTTAAACATGACAAGGGGATAAAGAGGCTGCAGGAGCCCCAGACACAGCGCTTGCTGATTTTGTGCTGTTTCACCAGAATGTTTAACTCATGATGACATGCAGGATAGGCAAAGACCTTCTGATATGCAAGGTCATTCCTGAACCACAAATATTATTAGCAAGAGCCTCAAAGTCCCTAAAATGTCATGTCAGAAGGCATCTGTCAGTAGTTAATAGGAGCTGTGGATTGTCATTTAAAGGTCCTGTTTCTTTCCTCCCTCCCTGCAATTTCACAAAGATTAAAAAGTAAAGGGTAATAAATAAATCAGAACAACACACACAATACCCACAACAGGCAGCGGGTCAACAAACTAAGCCATGTCTTACAGAGATCCTAGAGCCAGCACTTTGGGGGGCATCAAAACAAACGGGAGAGAAAGAGGGAGGCTACTCATTAAATAATTATGGGGTTTAGACTAAAGTACTAAGTGAAAGAGTCACTGCGTGTTTAGCAGCTGCTACTGGGTAAAACTGAATCCACTCAGATACCAGCATGTTCCTCTCTCTTCCTCCCTGCTCTACTCCCTAAGCAGGATTTCCATAACCAGAGAAGCATCCACTGAACAGCTGGGCACAGTTTGCCAATTTTACAGCAATCAGTGATCACTGAACCCATCAAGTTCTCTTCCCAAACCAGAAGCACCAAAATAATAATAATAAGCTTGCAGGGATGAAAAAAATTCTTCCATCTGTTCACATTTTCACACCCTTTATACTGCAGTTTTATTTCCTTTGGGGACTTTTAGGAAGCAGGAAGAAGAATCACCTTCACTGCTTTATATTTTCCTCCCTTGTTTAAGGGATATGGAGGAGACATTTTATTTGGTCTGTCAGTTTGTTGACATTTTTGGTGACCAGAAGAAATGCAAATGAGATGTCAGCAAATCCTGTTATATACTATGATACGCTATACATAAAAAATTCTCTAATTTTTACAGAATACTGAGTCTTCAACCTCCAAAGCAGTGTGTGTAAGGAACATTATCAACATTATACATAGCAAAAAAGAGTGTCAAGAAACAAGTCTCAAAATCAGAGATCACTAAAAAAATCAAACCTCCTAAGCTTGAGTCCAGCTGTTCGCTCACCTACCTAGAAAATTTTCCACGAAAAAGTAGAAAAGGATTTTCCTTTTAATAAAGGGCAGACAGGCATGTATCAGACACTTATTCAAAATTCCACTTAATGTTTCAGGATTTGGGGGAACCTTCATGGACTTGCTTTGAAACAAGTTATTTTACAAATAGAAGAAGCAACAGGAAACAACCCCGCACAAATCTCTCAACACCTGGATACACTAGCTGTGACCTTTTCAAAGCCAGGATACCTCAAGCACCTGGCAGATTGTTACCTCTGTATTT
>NW_010415842.1:20039-22813 GCF_000710305.1 Buceros rhinoceros silvestris | reverse complement strand
ATTTGCCCTACAGTCATACTAAGATAAATCACCAGAACGAGAGATCACAATACATCCGGTTTGTGGTGCATGTTCTAGATATGGCATCAACACTTAATCCAGTTCTGCAGGGGTTAATAGGGAAATTTGATCCTTTCTATCGCCCTAGGAAACCGACAGCACATCCCTGATTGATGTGACAGGACGCATCAGTTCAGAAGGGGTGAAATCTACCCTTGCACAGTAGGCCAGCACAAGACCAATGTATTACTTAAGTCCCACTTAAGCACTTAAAACAATGAACTGTCAAAGCTTGGTGGATGGACAGCAGGACTGTGGATGAAATTCAGTGTTGACAAATGCATAACAGAAAGAATAACATGGACTAGTAACACAACCTCCCGAGTTAACTGGAGTCATTCAAGAAAAGACCATTACTTTGGACAGTGTAATAAAAATATCAACTCTATGTGCAGAGGTAATCAAAAGTGACAACTAAATGCTGAATAATTAAATCAAAATTATACTTGAGAATGAGATAATGCCAATGTATAAATCAAAGACACATCCTCAGTTGAGTACCGACCTTGAAAATGCAGAGCAGCGATAGGTAACGTCAAGAGACAAGCAACAAAAATGATGATTGCATGAGGACTGTCTCAGGGTAGAATGAAAATACACAGGTTACCACTTTTGAAAACCGCAGTAAAGAGACCTGCTAAATAACACTGGACAAACTCAGGGTGATGAAAGGTATAGAGATGATGTGTTAGGAATGTACCCTTTTCAATATCAGGACTGTGATATCTTGATAAAGCAAAAGGGAACAGAGTTTTAAACAGAGAAGGAAGTAAAAGGAGAAAAGGATTCCGATGCTGGGGGGGTTGTACAACATACAGTCACATATATCTGAAATACAAATGGATATTGGGAACAGAGTCATGTCCCTGTATTAGCATAAGCCCCAACCAATAGATTCGCTTTGACACGTTCAGATGGAAGGCAATTACCAACCGACAGATACTGGGGGGAAAAAAAACCCCAATCCTACTGTTGGTGATTTGGAAACCATCCCCTGAACACCGATTCCACCAAATTGTAACAAGAGAGACCGCTGGGCTGACACAAAACGGCGGGTTTATCCTGACATTCCTGTTGTGCCCATCAAGAGCCAAGCTGTCTCAAATGGATAGCAGCGGAGAGATAACCGAGACCCTTTCAAAGCAGCAAAGGGAGGCACCAGCCTGACTCACCACGGCAGTCTGGAGCCCTCCTTCTTGCCTGGCGAGTAACTGCAGTGTAGACACCCACGGTGTTGAACCAGGCTGATGTTTGGGCTTGACAGTGCCAAATGGCGTGAGATTTTGGACAACGTCCAAACCCATCTAAAAGACAGGCCCTTCTACAGTTTTGCATCTTATTCAGATAAAAAGTAAGTTGTGTTCAGTTCTGGAACAAAAACCACTTTTCCTACCAGCATCCTCCTCATATTCAGAGATGTTCAGACCTCAGATTTAGAATTTTACCCGTAACTAGCAGTATCCCTGCTTAACTGCGCATGTTTCAGCTACGGGACTATTTATCAATGGGTAGTTAACGCCACATCAACAACTTCGAGGCCTGCTCATGAAAAGGAAAGGAAGTACAAAAATTACAAAGTCTGACGTCGAGCAAGCTAAGTACTGGGAAGCAACCAACTGAGTAAACCTCAAATGAAGGATTATCCTTATTTTCTCAAGGATTTAATTCCAGCAAGAAATGGAACTAGTGACTCCCCCTTCCTCACCACCTCCTGCTGCCAGCAGTCAGATAAAATAAACCTAGTCATATAGATTTTTATCAAGATCTCTTGAGAGAGAAAGAAGTTATTTCTGGAGTAGACGTCAAGCATAAGAATTTTAAGCCCAAAGGTCACTTTTCTAAGAGAACCGTTAAGTATTTGTAGATAGCTCAGAACAGAGGCAATATCCAAGCTGTGGCTATTAAATTGACAGAGAAATACAGTTGCTATAAATTAAGTAAATTATCTCTGAGAGTAAGGAAGAAGGTAAAGATTATGGAAAGGCTTTTTCAAAAAAAGAGTGTGGTGTCGAAAACTCTAGACACCCAAACCTTTCATAATATGTGCGAGTTTGTATTTCTCTCAAGTAGCAACGTTTGAAGAGGGAATCCAATGCCTAGACCCTTTCCCAAATTCAAAATTTATAGTCTCTGCCTTTATACAGAAGACCAAATCCATAACAGGGCAAGTCAGCCCAGCAGCATGGAGTCCAAGGCTCTGAACCAAGGAACACCAGTAGAGGATCTGGCCCACAGTCACAGAACCCGACCTCTCAGTTACACTGGAGAAAATAAATCAACTCCAGTTAAGGTGACTGGATACAAATTCAGACTGTTTCTGGAGTAAAGCATGGTTAAACCGTTTTCTGTGCAGCAGGGTAAATCTGAAGTGAGACTTGATAAACTCAGAGCCATCACGCCATTTTTACAGCAGCATAAGCAAAGCCCATGGAGAGAGGCAGACTCCAGGCTTCTTCCTGATCTCACACATCCCACATTTACAGCCTTCGGTTTTCCATCACGGTGAGTGAGATCACAGTCAATCACATGCCATGGTGCTGAGCTTGCAAAGCAGCATGGATCCAGATGTGTCCACCCCCTTGGAAAGCCAAGGCTGGATTGCTCCACTTTGGTTTTCAATAGAGCAGTTTTTTCAAACGCTGCAGTTTGATGTTTAACTTGGCTGGTGAGTGAAACCCAGATGCATGCAGCAGGGAAAACTGCCACAGGGAAAG
>NW_010415842.1:19249-19939 GCF_000710305.1 Buceros rhinoceros silvestris | reverse complement strand
CATCAAACAGTGAGCAGTGAGATGATCCTAGACCACTGACCTGCTGAATGCCAAAGAATAAAGGTTTAAGATAGCATCAGGGGAACAGGAAAACCAAACAAGTAACTTCCAGTTCTGTCGACAGCTGTTACTACGAGAGTCAGAAACGGGCTGGGTTGGAAATGCAAAACTGGAAAAAAAAAAAGCGACTGCATACATACCGCTTCTTAGTCACCCACTTACATCTCCATTACTAAATGCTTCTCTTCAGCAGTATATGTCATCTTAAATCACAGCTGACAATAAAAGAGTGCATCAGAGTTGGGGGTTTTTTTTAGGTACAGCTTATAATCAAATCCTCCTTGACTAATATTTCTATCTATACCCTTTAATGCTTATGGTCTAGTCTTTGCAGAAGTTAATTAGTCTACATGTAATTCGAGAGCAGCAACTACAAACCATTCTCACTGAAAACAGCTTTCTGGCAGCACGTATTTGCTGACTTCAGTGTGGTGACTCCTATATGGGTTTGGGGAAGACATTCCGAAGTAGGACATTACACAGCTCCGCTGTGTCAGACTGCTGTAAATCCAAAGAAATGGCAATGAAACATCGGAGCTACAACCGGAAAAGAAAAAAAAAAAAAAGAAAAGGGTAAAAAAAAAAAAAACCAAACAAACAAACAAACAAAAAAAAAAAAAAAAAAAAAAA
>NW_010415842.1:7919-19193 GCF_000710305.1 Buceros rhinoceros silvestris | reverse complement strand
AAAAAAAAAAAAAAAAAAAAAAAAAAAAAAAAAAAAAAAAACCACAAAAAATCTGACCTGTCACTATAAGAGAATTTTCCTGTAAAATGCAATCTCCAAAGAAAAAACGAATGGTACAAAGCTGGTGACCAGGGAGGAGTGGAGGCTGTCCTGTAAAATGGCCTGTTACGGTTATATAGTTGAACAGCGGAACTCCCAAACTCCACGGCAGCAATATGCCTGGCTAAAACTGATATTTAAGTAGTATTTTGCATATGAACCAGCCCACATAAAGCAATGTTCAAAATGCAGTGAAACAGCACCTCCACGCCACTTCACAGCAGGACGACCATTAGGATGGCAGTGCACACAGTGGTCACATTACCAAACACATCCAGGAGCAAAACCAGAGCCAGAAAGAGGGCAAAGAGGGCTAAACCCTCTCCTTTCCAATCTCATACTCTGCAGCTCGAGAGATAACAGGAAATCAAAAACAATGTGTACCTGAGACAGGCTGCTGACACTCTAATCACAGCTGCTGTTCCGCTCAGGGAATAAAGCCTGGGTGATTTAAGTCTCCTAAGATACACACGCAGCTAGGCTGGGAGCAAACCAAGCGCTTCACCCTGCCTCCAGCAGCGGCCATAAACCACCTGAATTTATTTTTAGGCTGGAAACAAACATAATTTAAGATTTTCACTAGAAGAAGTATTTAGAATAGCCAAGATGGGAGGCAGCACTTTGTTTTTCTAGTTGAAATATGACTCACTTTCACCTCATCCCCAGTCCGGTAACTCTTCTTTTTTAATTACTTTTTAAGGTTTTGAACAGCCATAGGCTTGTGGCAAAGCAGGACAGATTCAGGTTTTTATTAAAAAAGTGAATTCCCTTTTCCTGGCTTTTCATTGTTATCATTTTTATGGATTTAGTTTAAAAGTTTGCAACCCTCTCCACTGAATGGCAGAAAGTTGTTTTGCTCGGGCCTCTCTCCATCAATTTGACAAGGATGTTTAGGAAAAAAGTACAAAGGGCCCAAAGTCTGCCTGTCTGCCTCTTTCTTTCTCTCTTTTTTTTTTCCTAAGCCATGTCTGAGCAGGCAATAACCCATTTTTATTTTGCCTCCAAAAAATGACCAGCAGCAGACTGCAGTGTGTGTTACAACACTGTGTGATTTAAATCACAAATGAGAATCTGATCAAGCAAAAACAAAATCATGGTTTGGAGACTGTGGGTTATGCAAGAACTAGTGATGCCTTGACCTCTACTATGATCCTCCATTTTTCTTACGCTTAAAAGAATAGCTCAAAGGTGACAAGAGTCTGAATCTTTAACATTAAGAGAAGCCAAATCCCTCCTTCACTCATCTTTTTTTTTTTTGCCAGCATATCTCCACTCGGTTCAGTGGATTTACTCCTAAATTTATTTCTTTACAATCAAGAGCAGGAAAACCTCAAGCAAGTTTTCAGTTTCAAGATCAGTGACAGAGCAGCTGGGCCAGGGGGTGGAGAATTTTCTTCTTTCTAGCTTTCTCCTTTCATTTCACTTCCTTTCCACCCTCTGTTCAGTGCAAGAATTAAAAGGCAGAAGTTGACACAATCCCTTTAATAAGCCACATGCACAGAGAGCTCTTCACACCGATCAGACTCCAACTCCAGACTCTGCAAGTGATGCACGCACCAGGCGGGACAGCCTGCAGAGCTGAGGCCAACCCGGCCAAAAGAGCCAGGCCTTACACCCCTGAAAGCACTTCGGCTCAAACAACCCTCCTGCATCGTATGTCTCGGGTGGCAGCGATCGTTCTTCACAACCGTTCGCAATTCTCTCACCAGGGACCCAAAGCTGTACCCGGTAAGGCTGCAAATCTCTGTTACCTGCTGTCCACCATGTGAAGTTCAACCAGATGCTGAGAGGGGCTCATAGGCTACAGCCACTGTCTGTCACTTAAAGTGATGGAATTTATTCTGTACCTTCATGCTTTCTATTCACCAATCCCATCAGCTTTACTTCAAACAAATAAACCAAAAGAAAACAAAGAAAACAAAAAAAAAAAACCCCACATAAACCCAGCCAGTAACTTCTGCTTCACTTTACAGACACACCGTAGTTTTCAAACATCACAGTCAAAAAACAGTGTACTTTAAAACAACTCATTTTAACTGGATGTGCCCTAAAACCTGAAACTGCAGAAATTATTATTTCTGGGCACCTTCAGTGATTTAAAAGCTTACTTTTTTTTTCCCCCCTTCACCTTTTTTTTATTTTCTAAAATACAACCTCAGGCTTCAATCATAACAAAACTGTATGTCTTCCTACAAAGACAGAGCACTTCTGTAGTAACGCAGTCGCAGATACAGCAAGATTTTGACATTTACTGTAGCCCAGGAAAGAGAACAAGCCAAATGCATCCCTGGCACAGCTTTAGTAATTTCAAAAAACACTTGTACATAGCTCTGGCTTACCATTGCAAAAGTAGTAAGGAGCAACGTTTTATTTTATCTACTTTCTGAACTCCCATCTTTACCTCCCAGTTCGTAACTTAATACTCCAAAATAAGTCTTAAGTGGGACTCCAGTGATAGCAAAGTCTCATACTAGCAAAAGGTTAAACTTCACTCCTTGGGCACTGATGAGAAGATTCTCCTTCCCCAGTAGCTGAAATATTTTTTCCAAGCAGTAACTTGCAATATAACTATCATTAACGCCCCTATAACAGACATGTAAGGTCATCCCTTAAAAAATTCTTTGATATTTCCATTTCCAAGTTCATCAGCAGCCTCCTCAGAAATGCCTGCACTCCGAACAATTCAGCCAGTCTCCAGAACAACCCATTAGCCTCACCACCCACTCCCCAGCGACCCATACCCTTTCCAGGCAATAGTTCTGGAAGCTGAAACTTACTGAAATAGCATTTGGGAAATATCATTTTGCCAAATCAGACTGGTGGTATTATCTACTGGGTGCATTTATTAACCTTGCTTCGCCTTTTACATTCCGCTCCCTAACCGAGGAGGGGGTGGTGATGAGGAGAGGACTGGAAAGGAAGAGAGAAGATATATGGGACTATGTGGCAGCTTAATTCGAGGCATTTTTAAAGGCTTCTCTATCAGTCTGTCAGAATTGCCAAAGATGACTTAAAAAACACGAAGAAAAAAGCCCCACACCACCAGAGGGCTGCAGCCTGGGGGGAAATGGAACTGCTGCAGTTTAACACTGCAATATAATTCTACCAGCTCCATGGGAGCATAAATAAAAGTGACCAAGTTATAAATCTTGTGTAAGTAGAACACACAGCATTGTACAAACATAGTTTTACTCGGTGACATTTTGTTTGAGAGATCGGGGACAAATGTCCCTAAGGGAAGATGCAACAAAAGTCAGTATAGCCACAAATTGTCAAAATGGGAACATCAAAGCAATTTTTCTCTTTTATTAGATAGTTAAAACAAGTTTAGTCTTAAATTGCAGCCACAGAGATTTCAGCATTTATGTATCAATATTATAATAATCAAAAGGAGAAGCTACAGAAGACAAATACAGCATGAAAATGTACCATCGCCTGGGCAGAGGAGGTTGTATGGTCCCATCTATCCTCAGAAGACACAAATCCACAGATCAGCATTAAATAAAAGGAAGCTAGCACTAGCAAAAAAAAAAAAGAATTAAAAAAAATCACTAGGCCTAAATAGGAGGGTTATCCCAGGGCTTTCCATGCTGCTTTTTATTTCTGAAAATGTTATCAATACTAGCTGGCTAATCCTGCCAATCCCAAAAGGGAAGACAAGCATTATCTTAGTTTTACAGCAGGGCATCGTGAAAAAAAAGAGGCAAATTAACTTGCCAAAGGCTCCACCCCAAGTCAATGGCTGAGCCTGTGAGGGCCAGTGGAGACTACGTAGTTAGTGTTTCTCAATAATCTGCCTTACAACCGCAGTGACACGAACAGAGCCTATTTTGTACACATCTCTACTACTCTTCCCCCAAGAAACATCCCCACTAGGACTCTGCAGCATTTTAGAGACCATGAGAGTAACAATAGGGACTCAAACCCTTGAGAAGTTGAGTATCCTTAATCCAGCGGGCTCTGAGAGTACAGAATAATCTTTCCCACCAGAATGAGGACTGTAGAGGATCAAGCACAAGGTTGGTATTTTGTATACACAGAAAATCAAGTTCATCAAGAGAGTAAAACAACTGCACAACTGCTACAAGTAAATAATCAGGTAAGAAACGGGAAGACTGGACTTCTACACAGAGCAAGGTTCTTTGGTGCTCTGGTACGTTTCAATCAGACTAGACTGCCCTATTTTCACTGCTGCTTGTGCCAGGAGATACCAGTGTTACCCACCGGTGCTAGAGTTCCACCTCTGACCGCAAGGTAGACATACCTGTGGATCAGGACTCCTTGTCTGGTCATGGTTTTATTCCTCACCATTTCAATGAGGAAAGAAAGGGAGACACTTGGACAGCAAATATGTTACGTTTGCTATTCTAATCAATCTTCTTACAGCAGCCCACAGGGCACCTGGTTCCACAGGGCCACAGGGCATCAAAACACTGAGAATAAATAAGCATTGGTGGAGCTAGAGGATCTTGTCTGTAACTCATCTTCAATGGTGATAAGAGTAATGGTGATGACAGCACTATGACACAGATCCAGAAGCCATGCCTATTTTTGCAGCGTTTCCTCTGAGCAGGAAGAGCCACCTGGTAACTAGGTGGCAACTGTCCCAACCACAAGTCTGGCTGCTGCCTTCCTTAGCAAAGATGCAGCAATTTTAAAGGTAAGGGCATCCTGAGGCCTAACGCAAACTGCCTGGGTGATTTCAGTGCAGGTAGGCGTGAAATGCTAGAGAAGAATTAGTGCTAGGAGTATTAGCACGCTTGCTCGCCTCAGCTGGTCTGTTAGCCGAGCAGAGAGACTTCTGCTTTAAGGCTGATAGTAATTTGTAAAATGCTAGGCCTGTATTTTTAGTTTGAATTGAATTTGTTTACTATATCATTCCACTTTGTGCTCTAATTTGCTGGAACATTCACTGCAGAGATGGATTCCTAGGCTGCTCCGAACTAGAACACTGCCAGAGGTCTGCCTCTGCCACCAGCCACCAGAAGCTCGCTCATGTGTCAAACCTCGCCTTCCCCATCAACTGGAGCAGGGCCCTGGGACTGCACAGAGGTAACCAAGGGGGGATCCGGCTAAGTGACGTCTCAGCACAACCAGAAAAAACACAGAAGCAAAAGAGATGTGAGTTTCTAAACAGGAGCAGTGAACTAAACCACAGGCCAGAAGAAAAGCAGCGCAGGACTCGACCCAGAAGCACCAGGACAGACCTTTCTCTGTAGTCGATGATGACTGATTTTAATGAAGCTTTACTGATTTATACGAGAGGGAATAAAGTGTAGATTTAACTAGTTTCAAAAGCTAATGAAAAACCATTTAAGGCTGGTGCTCGCAAAGGGTAAGGGATCCTAAAAGCCGTGCCACTTGTAGCCACGTCTTTTCACAAAACAAATGCCCGCGGTTCTTGGGCCATAGCGCCTGTGCCACTGCCAAGCTCCAATATAATACTTGGCTTTGTCTTTGGTGACGGTTTTCGCACAGACAGGCATTGCGAGCACACAAACAGCTCTCAGTCTTCCCCTCAGCTTTCTGTAGGAAAGGACTACTTCAAATGCGGCGCTGCACCAAAATGGATGCGCGGAGGAAACGCAGAGAGGGCTCCCTTCTCCCACACTGCCCAGTCACCGGGCTCAGCCCGCGAAGGGAAAGGACCGAGTTCTACCCTCTGCCCTCCCTGCTCTGCTCGGCGCCCGCAGCAGAAAGCAGGCAGCAATCCAGCCTCTCAAGCTGCCTGGAGATTTCCCCAGCGTTGGGGAATCACAATGTGGGTTAGCACCACTTTTTTCTCCTAACTTTGGCGTAAGAGTCTTAACCAAGGTGAGGGCAGTGTCTGACGAGCAGCTGCATTCCAGCAATCCCCATCTGCCATAGCAGCATCCCATGGCCTTCAAAACCAAACGCAGATTAGGGAAGCTGTGCTGTTCGGGACAGCTTTGCTTTAGCCTGACTTCTCAAGGAAGCAAAATCCAAGTGTTCAGGCCGGCTGGCTGTGATTCCCCAGTAACACCAGAACAGATTAGCAATTTTCAACCAGGTTTGAAACAGCAAGTCTCTAAGATTCTACAAATTTCATGGAAAAGAGATTCAAAATATTGCTCCCATAATGGAAAGAATAATTGTGATTTAATCCTTCATGTATTCCAAGAGAAAGAAAGAACATGGACAGGCAGCAGAGACAGCTCCAAATGAGCCACAAACACTGTCTTCACCTACCCCAGGAGACAAGGGACACAGGAGCGAGCAGCAGGAGAGGGGAATATGGGGTACAAAGCTGGAGGAACCAGAGTTCCTGAGTTTCACAGTTCGCTGGACAAGCCACAGTTTAGTTGCCCAGGCTAACACAGAAGAATGGAGGAGCTGAGGTTGGAAGTGATCTCTGGAGATCACCTAGTCCAACGCCCTTGGTCAAAGCAGAGTGAACAGAGCAGCCTGCTCAAAGCATCTAATCCGACTTTGAATACAGGCAAGGATGGAAACTTCCCACCATCTCTAGGCAACCTGTGCCAGGTTTAACCCACCCTCACGGTGGAGAAGCTTCTTCCTATTTTTAAATGGAACTTCCTACACACACACAGAGACGAGTGCCTCAGCATGAAAGGGATTATATGCAGAGAATGTAACACAAATTACCTTTCCTCTCAGTTCACAACTGAGGCAAGGCACATGAAATGTGGAAGACAAAACATGCAGAAGAGAAAATAATCCTTCAGGGACACTCAGTGCATCAGTGCTAATTTCCCAAAGACAACTCACCCATAGAAGAAGTGCAAGCAAACCCTAGAAGTGCCTTATTTTTCAGTCTACCTAGACCACAGAGTTTAAATAAAAACAATCAATCCCTAACAAGCATTTATGCTTATTTAGAGATAAGCTGGTTTTCTTGCTTAGGGTATTTCTACCTGCTCTTCCAGCAGTAACTGCCAACCTATTTAAACAGGGCTGAAATGATAAAGGGGCTCAGTCTTGGGACTGTAACACCCCCCAAAATTATCTGAAAACACCCTCCTAAAGTCTTCAGTGATTTGCAGTAGGAGATTGTGGCTGTGGAAAGAACCAAATACCTGTCTAGAATCCTCTACATTGGGACGCCAATCCTTGAACCAGTTTCCAGTTTGAAGAGGCAATGTAACTTCAAAATTTAAAAAACCAAACCAAACAAACAAAAAACCCCAAACCATAAAACAGATGACCAGAACTTCTAAAGGAAAACCGCAGACCAATCCTGTACCTGCTGACGGCAGTTCACCCCAACTGACAGCCAAGCTAACCATCATTTTCAATCTGAAAATAAGACAAGAGCTTTGGAATAGAATACTGGGAGAGATTAAGAGATTCCAGGAAGGTAAAAATCTAAGAGTCAAATCCATTCCACAGTCTTAAGGATAGGTCACAGCTACGAAAAGGAATTCACACAGTCACTGAATGGAACCTACCCAGGGTGAACGGCTGGCACAATGAGTAACCCACCCTCAACTGGCAAACAGCAAAAGACAAGAGAGTGTTTAAACAGCCCCCACAGAGCACTTCATACCACAAGGATCTGAAACACCAAGTCTTCTTTTCCTACTGAAACTTGTGTTTTAATCCTGATGCAGTCTTAGCAAAGTCTTGTGTTAGCTTAGCTCAGACTATATCATAGCAGGACACTGTTCTTTTAAAAACAAAACTTAAAAAAAGGAAGTAATACATCACCAGCTCATGTTTAGCTGAAAATTTGTTATTGCTGGTCTCTCCTCCTCATAAACTATATTACTATAGGGCAGATGAAGCAGCATTATGAACCTGGGCTACAGTGTACCTCCTCCTGGACCAAAGGAACAGAACAATCACTTGTCCAAAAAGAGCATCTGTGTAGAAACCTAGCACCTACATTGCTAGCCACACATCAAATAATTAAGAGTGAGAGAAGACAGAGAGCCAAGCAATTCCCTCATCACTCCCTGTGGGTCAGTATGAGGAGCTGGGACACTCTCATCTGCAGCAGACGAGCTGCTGTTCAGCCTTTGGTGGACTGAAACTTCCTAGTTCTAAGAGCAGGCTGGAGACAGACAGTACAAAACAAACACAGTTTCGGTCCACACCAGTTTGCTTCTCCCAGAAACCAGCTCCTCGCTTATTTTTGTTGCAGTCAATAGTGCATTTAATAGCTAAACGAGCAGGGCAGTCAGCTTACAGCATGTAAGGCTGAACACACAGAGGAATGACGCTGCAAAAGCAGAGCTTGTTAGTACGTATGTAATGTAGACATTAGTAAAAAAATACACATTATCACCCGGATTTTTTTCTCCCACATTAAGCACATACTGCAAAAGACAGCAAATCAAAATTGCAAGAGCCTCAGGACATAAAGTATGTTGTTTTGTAAGTAGAAGCAGGCAGCTAGAGGAGCACTTACTAAACGGTCGCCTGAAAACAGTTTTCTATAATTCTTAATTATTTTTTTAAAGTTAAGCACTTCACTGGAAATATTATGCCTATAATTCCCATGTAGTGCCAGAACACTAAAACAAAAAAGAAAATAAAGATAGTACTTGTGCACCCTAAGCGACGTGCTGCTGGTTTTTCTTCTCAATTCCCCCCTGCACCTTGCATTAACCCATTCACTGTCAGCCGATGTTGCAAATCTTGGCATGAAGCCTTTACCAGCAATAATCTCCTTCTGTCAGTACCTGGCAAGTTTTCTGTTTTTTTTCTAAACTTCTTAATTATCAAATCACTGATTACCAATGGGTGGATGTTAGATGAGAAATTGAAAAGCAGCCTGTGGTACACTACACAAAAAAAGGTCCCTTCCAGTCTAACCTCACCCCTTCCACCACTCCAAATGAGAAACCTTTATTTGAAAAAGGAATTTTAAAAATAATTATTTTCCTCTTAAGTATGCAATAAACTTTAAGCAAGGAAGCCAGAGTAGGAACAGTGAAAATCTAACGGGCAGAAACTGCCTGGCACAGCCACAGGGTGCAAACCAGTAAGCTCAGCCACTGGGACCTTGTGAAAGAGTTATTTAGGGCAGCTTTAGGGCTACTTTAATTTATATCTGTTGACAATGATCTCTGTGGCCTTCAGGAAATAATAAAATGATCTCCTCAAAATAAAACTGAGAGAGCTGACAGCTCAAGGTAAGTATTCCATTCTGCCCCAGCACTGAGTAACGATCCATCGGCTTCCAGCACCAGCCGGGAGGTTACTCTGCACCACTGGGGAGGCAAGAGAATGTACCTGGATTTGCTTAAATAGAAACACCATCATTTACCTTCTTTGTCCATAGTGCTCTTTATCCTCAGTCTCACCAGACACTGCCATTTATTACCCTTCAAAAACTGTCTCCCAAGGTCATTGCGAAAGAAACAGTATCTGCCTGTTTATAGAGTCCACAGGACAACGGCGATCTCACAGGCATCTCTGCCACAAATGACGCAGCCCAGAAAAAAATGCTCACAGCTACAGCAATAGCGAGTAATACACTTTTATGAGAGGAACCATTACAATTTCCTCTTTTCCACCTAAATTCCATTTAAACCCAATTTTCAAAATCTATGAAGCAATGAAAAAAACTCTTCTGGGTGGATCTGTGTGTGGTTGACTCCAGTAATGTTTTGTTTTGTTTTATTTTATCTTTTACCAGTAGTGTTTTATTTTATCAGTAATGTTTCTAGTCTGTCAACAGAATTAAAAGGAATTAATAAAAATGTTATATCCCTGTTCAAAATTAGAGTAAGTCAAATGGAACTGGATGAACACTATTGATACGCTCTAAAAAGGAGGCATTTGAAATTAGGTAAATTTGATCTGTGCACCTTTAAAAAACCTTTCAGGAAAACTTCTCATCTTCCAGGCAAGGGTGCTCATGGCAATCATGACCCAACCGCCCAGGAAAACCAAACCTTCAGTTTGCGCTTGCAAATATTTATGTGGGAAGTGCTCACACAACTATGCGAGTAGAATGTACTACTCTGATGCGACAAGCCCAACAGACTACAATCAAGAGCACAATTCAAATCTCTGAATATTGCTTAAGTGCCACCAATCTGTGAGTGAGGTAAAGACAGTTGGTGAAAGGAGATAAAAATAGTTATTTGCCAGAAAACCTGAAACAAAGAAGGACTTAAAGGAAATCGCTCTGCACTTACAGACACTGCAGATGAAGACGGTTCAAGTTCATTAAGAACAATCTTTACAACAAATTATTCATGTTACTCTACAGATCAGTACGGATGTTTTGTAGAAAAACAGTACTGCTCATGCACGAACTGAAAATGGCACAATCGCCTCATATTCCACGAGCAGAATGAACAGCACCATGGCCTGGGATTGCTGAACACCTTGGGCTTGTTCAAAACAAACCCCAAAAATTTCTCTAAGGTATTTCTTAACAGAGCAATCCACGACAAACAAAAGAATTCCACCCTCCCTTGTCTACCATGGGCTTGATCATCTTTCCACTGAAGTCAGCTCAACTCACAACACCGTTTGACTTCACAAGGGCCCGTTACGGCATCTCCGCGTCTGCAGAGCAGCCCTTCTTGAGTGTTCATTTGTGTCTCTGCCTTTCCTTGGCCTTCACGGAGATCTACACCCCGGCTCCCAGCTCTCCTCAGTTCGACTGTTCTCCTATGGACATTACACATTCCTCATGCAACACGTCTCACTTCAGAGGGATTAACTTCCAATTTTCTCATTTCCTTTCAAATTTCTTCAGAAAGGCAGAATTCTTTCACCACCTACATTTGTTCTGTATGACCTCCCTACAAATTCTGAGGTGGATATCACCAATTATCGCCACCATCGCAGCTCCTATTCCACTCTCTAAAGCACATGATATTAAATACTTCCCAAAAGGTAACGTATGGAGTAAATTTATGGTATACTGAAAACATTGCAGTGTTGGAGAATCCAAAATATACACCGGCTGCTCCACTCAAATTACAAAAGAAATGGTCAGAACCTGCTTAAAATGCTGCATCTGCTCTTCTCGTGGAATCAGAGGTTTTCTTGAGATCAGAAAGAGGTGAATTCTACTGAGAAGCTTTTCTAATTTGTCCAACCTCTCTTGTCATTCTGATGCTTCCTACTGTAGCGGCACAAAATGACATTAGAGCAGTAACGGAAAATAGAAAAGCGCTTGAGCAGCGCAAGAACTCTATTTGTGAAATCACTGCTTCCGTAGTTCCTGCT
>NW_010415842.1:476-7843 GCF_000710305.1 Buceros rhinoceros silvestris | reverse complement strand
TCCTGCTGATGTCTGAACCGAAGGTATATAAATAGTCACATAGTCCTACTCATTTGACAGCATCTGAATTTTAACAGCTCTTGGGTGAGAAACCTAACTGTGCCTTACAAAGAAAAACAATCACTCAGAGCCTGCTCCTGTTTCATTAAATCCATAATAATTTTGCTCCTGGTATTGGCGGAAAAGACTCACAGCGTGCCTCTACAAAGTCTGTACAAGGATGGAAGCTAAAAATGATTGTCACAGGAGTTTGCTTTAAAAAAACAAAACCAAGAAAGAGTGAAAGTCACCAAAGGGGTATCTGAACTTTGTGGTTCAGGTAATTTACCGTGAGTTTACCTCAGCCAGTAAGGCAGGCAAATAGTACTTTTAACAATCCCATCAGAGGTGCAAAAAGCTAAGAAACACCAAATTCAGAACTCATAACCATGACTTGGAAATCCATTCAGTCCAAGTCAAAACCACGACAAAACCTTTCTTCGCAAAATTTTGTTCTTAAGACCTCTACCGCCCACAGCATCACTTGCAATACTGTATTTCTAGGGTTACTAATTAACTGTCTAAGCCTTCACAGACAACCATGACAAAGGGTAGGGATTCACTGTTTTGAAATAAACCTGTTTAAGGAAAGAAAAATGCATATATGAAAACATTAATAGACTATATACTGGTTTGTTGTTTGTTTAAAAAGGCCATGGGGGGAACTACAATGATTTACACCTCCACAACAACACATTCATCCAGACAGCTAAGTGAAATAAAGCTGCTCTCTTCAGATTCTCACTAGAGCCAACACACTGGGGCAGAAAAAAGAAAATTACAGCAGTATGAATGAAAAGGATATACTTTGTTTAGCCTACTTACCGAAGGAAACCTGGCTTCTGAGATCACATCATCTACCAAACACTCCTCGAGTAGGTCTGAAGCTTTCAATTGCAGCCAAATTTGACAGAGATAAATTTAAAAATTATCCAATTTCAGTTTCTCCCTGTGTCATGGAAACAGGTGGTAAAGGCCGTACAGAAACATCCTGTTTAAGCTCTCACTGAATAAAAAGCTATTAAACTCACTAAGACCCAAATTTATGACTTCTGTTCTTACATAACCCAACAGCATACTGCTGAACACCTCACCGATGGCTCATACATAATTAACATGCTCGACACCAAAACAGCAGTAAGTTACGTGGTACACAATGCAGAAAAGGGAGACCACCCCCCCACCACCCCCCTTCCCTTTCTGCGAAGGTCGAAGAGCTGTTTCAAGCAGGAATCTTTGTACGGAATGTCTGCAGAACCGGGCTTAGAACAGAGTGAAAAGCACTAGACAAAATGGCTCAGTAACGTTCCATTTTTCACCAAGTTTCTCTCAAAGTGAACAGGGTAACTCCCACTCAGAGCCAGTGTCTCACTGCTTGGAGACAAAGCAGTACTTTGGAAATTTCAACCAGACATTGAACTGGTGCCATGGCAAACAATGACGCTGAAGCCTATACAGTGACTGTCAGATGAAAACACAAGAAACCCCCCCAAAACGCTGAGGCTCTTCTCAAGAAATCCTTCAGCTCCTCATCTTTGCACTCATTAATAAATATTCATTGCAGTTAATCTGAATTACTCTTCTGAGTTTCAAGGGTGAAATAGGGGCTAATGAAGCCAAAAGAAACACATGAATAGAGATACTAGTGGAATTAAAAAAGAAAAAAAAGCAAGGAATACGCGAGAAGCTGATTTCACACAGAACCAGTGGCAAATGGAGAAAAGCTTCATTGGATCGAACACAAACACAGTCCTTCGTGATCAGGTATGACTGGGGTTTCTCAAGACACACCGTTTCCACGTGTGGTGGTGTAACATGACACACATCCTTTGTTCACCGCTGTTAATTACAATTAAAACCTCCTATAATTAACTGTAGGAGAATCTGCCAATGAAACTGAGGTAAGCCAACCTTTCCCCACACTCCGTACAAATAGTGATGACCTTTTACACTGACAAATCTGTAAAATATTTTTGAGTACAATAATTAAGATTATGCTGCTTCTTGTATTCCTGCAAAACCCTTCAAACACAGATTCCGTGAGCTACTCCTCCAACTGCAGGAAACAAGAGGTGCTCTGAAGTCAACCTATTCCAAAAGCAAACTGCCTCACCACAGCACTCAAATTACGCATTAAATTCATGTGCTACATCATTAAAAGCAATGCTGCTTCACTCCTGTATCATTCCCACTACCAGCACAGGCGCTTTTCAGCACTGCCCTGTGGAGCCCTTGTCCAGCTCCTCTGACGAAGAGGCCCTAATCCTCTCTTTGTGGCATCGCTCACCCCCAGCAGGCTCGACGCGCCAGCACCGAAGGCCGCTCAGGACACAGTCTGCATACCCGATTTTGAATTCTAACCAACACTTTCACCAGCGGTGGTCACCCACCAGTCTGAACTGCAGGCTGCTCCGTGTCAGTTTTGCCCACCCACAGCCAGATGTCATCAGTGCCACTAATGTCCCAGATAGGGCAACTGGACCTCTCTGCAGGTACCAGTAGGCTGCTGTGGGGAAACACTTTTTTTTTTTAGCTATGACAATCAGTGAAAGCTCCACAGAGAGAAAGCCAGTGAGAGTCCCAGCACGCATGAAATTGTCCCTCCACAGCACCAAGTCTGCCCTGAACTATGAAATCATGCTCCTGCCCGAAGCCCCTTCTTTTCATCTTGGCAAAAGCAGGTAGGAGGGATTGAATCGTTTCTGTAATATTAATGTAGCTGGGAGCAAAGCAAGGCCTGCCCATCAGAAATAACTTCACAGAATCAAGACTTTGTTACTCAAAAGGAAAAACGATGGATATGAAGATCACTAAGAAACGGATAGGGCTTTGCAACACAACTTACACTTTCTTCCCACGCATCATTACATTTTGCCAGATTTTATTCCTCACTTTTCCCCATCCCTTTCAGAAAAAACCTAAACATTCCAAGCCAGTACCTTCTAATCTTCCAAGCATTAAAGCCAAGCTCTAAAGGAACAATTACAACCACTATTTTCTTCAGCCATATGCCACTGCAACCCAAATTGAAAGTTACACCACGACACCACACATGGCGAATCGGGCTCTCACACTGCGTTTGTTGTCCTCTCCCCAAAACGCTGCAGGTTGCTGCTTACCCTCCAAAAGCAGCAGCACGAGGGCTAGCTGCATACCACACACTGTTCACGCCGTTCTGCATGCTCCCAAACGTGATTAGCACAGAAAATGCGAGAAGACCAGAAGGCATCTCTCCATATTTAGCCATGTATGTTTAACAGCGAGTTAGATTTCACCTCAGTGCATTATTCTGTTAATCAAGGGTGGGTACAGCAAGGAAGACACAGACTGACATCAGCTACTTCTGAGATTTCTCTTCCTCTTCCCCCAGCTCCAGCTTCTATAACATTGTGCATTTTATGTGCATTCATGTGTGCAAACAGCAGAGACTTATCTATAAAGATCAGTTATAGGGTAAAACTGCAAAAGGAAACTTTCACCCTTGTCCAGCTGGTTGAAGAACTGCAGAGGCCAACAGCAGCAAGCCTCTAAATACATCCTCTTCTTCGCCCTCCACCCCCACATCTCTAATCACTTAGGAGGAAGATAGGAAGATTAGCAGGGAGGAAAAAAATAACCAAAGCTGCAGATAACCCTTTAGGACCACAACGTCAGGCTACGAGACATGGAGCAAAAGGTTAATGCAGCTGGATTTTCAGGAATCTCAGACACAGTTGTGTTTAAAGGGGAGGGAGGGGTGCCGAGAAGGTAAGAGAGAAAAAAAAAAGGAAATGGTGATGAAGACAAAAATGAATTCGTCATCCACAGCTGGCTCTTTGATCACCTGGAGTATCCAGGAAAGGATTACCAGCAGAAATAGGGCAGTTTTATTACCAATACACAGCAATTTTTTTGTATCGATAATTTTCATTATCATCATCACACCAGATTTTAGTAAGGATACAGCTGGAGAAGTCAGGGCTTATTGATCTATGCAAAGAATAAAGGTGGTAACCAAAACAGTGCCAGAGAGCTACCTTTAGCAGCTGATACAGTGAAGAGATTCGAAAAAAAGGAAATATAAATAAAAGTCACTTTCACTAGAAGACAATGTCATCTTCATCCGTGTCTCTGAACCGTTGCTATGGGGTTGTGAAGAGGAGGGGAAGGAGGGGGGGGGGGGGGGGTTATAATCAATCATCTCAGAAGAGCATTGCTTCTTACAGAGAAAGATCTGGATTTTGACTGTGTCCCTAAGAAAATTGCGGACTGCAGAGCTGCTGCCACGCAGGGCAGTGAGGAAGCAGGCAGAGCAGAGGCAGCAGCTGGGGATGGAAACGCCTATTAAATCCTTTAGACAACAGATGGGCAAAGCTTGGCTGGGTTATAAAAAAAAAATACACCACAATGCATCATGTTTTATTGTCCCACCGTAATGAACAACACTTAACACCCACATGCCCAAAGAAGCCCCCTATGGCTGATCTTCCCCTTTCCTAAATTATCAGCTCAAGTCTCAATCCACTTCTGGGGGGCTCCCAACCCAATGAATTTGCCTGATGCCATTTGCTTATTGCATTTGTTACTTAAAAAAAGGAAAAAAAATTAAAAAAAAAAAAAGACAGACATTTGGGCTTCTTTTTAAGGGGTTTTCTTCCAATTAATGCTCCCCTGCCCTTGAAGTGGATATGCTACCCAAGCAAGCAACAGTAAGTCCAGATCTCGAACGCATTTAGTGGATCTAATTATGTCATGTAGGGCAGAAGCACCTGCTCTCTGCTAATTCTCTCCACTCGGTTTCCTCTTTTTTAATATTTCTTACCATTGTTCCATTCAGGAAAATCTGCTGGGGGCGAGTTTCATAAACAAGCTTTAAGAGAAATAATTAAATAAACTCCCCTCCCCCCCAATCCCTCCTACAAAAACACAGCATAACCAGAACGAATTCTGCTACCGATCCTCTATTTTTCTTTTTATTTCAGACCCTACCCACAAAAACCACCAGCCCATCCATCCATATTTGCTAAATACCCACAGCAGTCAGTGCCACAGACATATTGTACATATTTCTACCCCCCCAACTGCACCTTAAGGACTACACCCTTTTCAATCATGATGTCATGAAATACTGCTGGTGACTCCCCCACTTCCACCACCACCACCACCTCCTCGGTACTACAGGCTGTGAACCTTTCATTTCAATATAATTTGATTAAAAAGAAAATGCTCCTAAGTAGGGCAGTGAGGAAATTGATGTGAAAATTCTCCACCAGCAGATCATCTATTTTTTCCTCTGCATGCACTCTGGCTGTCATCGGAACAACACCCATTAGCAGGAGTAATGAACATAAAGCATCCTGGGCTTTTTTTTTTCTCTTTTAAAGGAAGAAAAGAATTGAATTGCAAACTAAAAATAAATACAGGCAAAAATCCCCTATGAATATTATCCCCACTGAAACAGCAGATGGAGAAAGCCAAAGCCCCGAATATCCCATCCCCAGCACCTCACTGGCTGCTACAGCACCTTCCCCCGAGCGCCGGTGCTGCTGTGGAGGAACCAACCTGTCTGTCCTTTGCCCAGGGTTTTCTCCAAGCGATAGGGTCCAACATATTGTGCATGTTGAGCTCCGCTGCCTTCCTTCCCTGTTGATGTCATTTCTACCTGGATCTGTAATTCTGCAGTGTGTATGTGCTGATGAGCTGGAATTTCTCTCTCTGCAGATCTTTAAACTCCCACTTCGCAGCTCTGCAAGCAAAGCACTCTTTTTCTTTGCTTTAGTCCACCTGGTTGCAGATTTTCCTCTTCCTCCTCTTTCTCTCCTCTCTCACGCGTGTGCTTTCTGGCTGGCTCTGCCTGGGACGCCGATGGCCGAAGGAGTTCTTTCAGTGGTCAGAGAGGGGGATCTACGATCCAAGCCCAAGGAGCATGATGCTGGTGATGCGAGCTCCGCACGCCTTGTTCTCTCTAGGAGCTGTTCAGGGGAGAGCCAGAGCTGGAGCAGCGGAAGAGCCGGGGCCGCAGCTGTGACTGACAGCCAAGGCAGCCAATCCCCTCGTCTCCCACCTCCTTCTCCCCGCCTCCTTCCACTACCTTTTCTTCCATCAGCAGCCGTTACTGCCTCTGGCTGCTACAGAGCATCAGGATCAATGGCAACAGCAAACACCTAAGTTTATCTCTCTGTTGATAAGGCACAATTAAATATAGTTTAATGAGGATATTAACATACCCTTGGGGTTTTTTTTTCCTCTGAATTATACTCCACTCTGCAGCTGTACTTCCAGAGCATTAAAGAAAGGCTGAGATTGTGGCAGAAAATAGAAAAGGGGAAAAAAGCCCCAACTTCTGAAAATAACTACTTCAAGAAATTCATTGATTCTGTTTGATTCTGGAGGACCTGCATCTTCTGTGGGTTCTACACTTCGATGAGAGCCTTTGGGGGAGTGAGGTGAAGAGAAAAAAAGAGAGAAAACAACAGGGCCAATCCTGTAACCACCACACTCAGTGACAGACCTGCTTTTGAGTGTGATGGGAGCAAACAGACTTCGGGTCCTTAGATGAACAGATCAAAAATGGCACAGCCACTCTCTTAATTAGGAACACAGCAGCAAATCCAGGGATTAGATGGTAACGGGAGCTGATTCCCAGACCACAGGCCCCATACCAGCAGCGTAAGAAAACTTTCACTGTCTTTGTCCAAGTACTTATGCCTGTGTGTAGCCTTCAGAGCTTAAGGAGTTGGATGAAATAAAAGATTCTGCAGATACGGTTCCAGTTAGGCGCAAGCCTACATGCATGGTCCTGCAGCCAGAACGGACAGCGGTTTCATCCAGACTCCAGGACATTCAAACCGTCACCACACACAGGTCCCATCTTTACCTTCTCTTCTCTGCTCCACTCCAGACGTGAAACTGGTGAAGATATTCTTATCAAATAAGACACACCACACAGCGAGGATTCTTCAGACAGAGAGAAGCCCTGAGAAGACTGTAAAGGAGACAGAAAGTGAAGAGAGGGCAAAACCTGGACAAGCCTTATCATTATCTTTTGCTCCTTGAGAGAAAAGACTATTTCAGCACTGGTTGGCTGGTTTGTTGTTTTTTTTTTTAATGCCTGTCTGCAGACAGGTATTGCATCCACAGACAGCAGCTGCTGAGGTAAACTGGAGTAGACCTAGAAACTGGCTCTCTTCCTGTACCACAGACCACACAACTCTACCCAGCAGCGTAGAATCAGTCTCGAGGAGAAAAGACAGCGCAGAAAGAACCGTGCCTCGACTATTCCACCCAAGGAGACCTTCCGCTGTGCTCTTTGCAACCGGTCTTGCCTATCCCGCATTGGCCTTTCCAGC
>NW_010415842.1:0-294 GCF_000710305.1 Buceros rhinoceros silvestris | reverse complement strand
ATGACCCAGCAGCTGCAGTGGAGTTAAGAGGGGGGGAGGAGGGGGGAACCAGGCCAGGGACGGAAACTTCTCGGGAAACACAACCCCAACCCTGGCTTTGGCTGTCCCCCGCTTGGCTCTTTACGGTTCATGGGGACTCACTTCCAGCCTGTGCGGCTGCAGCAAACCCCAAGACACCCCAAATCGACCCCGCTCCTCTGCCTGCCCCTCCAGACTCACCCTGGGTACCCTCCTTCCCCGCTCAGAGGGACCGCCGGGGCGGCCCGGCCCCACGCCCAGCTGCCCTCCCCTCTG
>NW_010415841.1:0-14666 GCF_000710305.1 Buceros rhinoceros silvestris | reverse complement strand
CTCCAGCGTGTTGACTGCACCACACAACTTGGTGTCCTTGGTAAGCTTGCTGAAGTTGCACTCAGTCCCACTCTCCATGTCGCCGGCAAAGATGTTAAAGTGTCGGTCCCAATACTGACCCCTGAGGAACTCCACTTGCTACTGATCTCCACCTGGATATCAAGCCATTGACTGCTACACTTTGAGTGTGACCATCCAGTCAATTCCTTATCCACTGAGTGTCTATCCATCAAATCCTCGTGTCTCCAGTTTAAAGACAAGAACGTCACGTAGGACAACGTTGAATGCTTTACACAAGTCCAGATAGATGACATCAGTTGCTCTCTCTTTATCCACCAACGCTGTAACCCCGTAGTAGAAGGCCACCATATTGCTCAGGCACAATTTGCCCTTAATGAAGCCATGTTGGCTGTCACAAATCACCTCATTACTTCCTCTGTGCCCCAGCACAGTTTCCAGGAGGATCCTCTCCATAAACTTTTCAGGCACAGAGGTGAGACTGATGACCTGTAGTTCCCTGGGCCTTCCCAGTTTCCAGGAGGATCCTCTCCATAAACTTTTCAGGCACAGAGGTGAGACTGATGACCTGTAGTTCCCTGGGCCTTCCTTTTCCCCCTTTTTAAAAATGGGGGTTATGTTTCACCTTTTCTAGTCAATGGAAACTTTGTTGGACAGCCACAACTTCTCAAATGTAATGGATAGTGGTTTGGCCACTACTTCCATCTGGACCTGTGGCTGCATCTTGTCAGGTTCCTTAGATGGTCTTGAGCCTGATCTTGTCCTACAGTGGGTGACTCTTCATTGTCGCAGTCTCTGCCGACTTGGGTGGTGTGGCTGAAGGGTTTGTCCACTACTTCCATCTGGACCTGTGGCTGCATCTTGTCAGGTTCCTTAGATGGTCTTGAGCCTGATCTTGTCCTACAGTGGGTGACTCTTCATTGTCGCAGTCTCTGCCGACTTGGGTGGTGTGGCTGAAGCGCTTGCTGGGGAAGACTGAGGCAAAAAAAAAAAAAATGTTGAGTACCCATATAATACCCAATAATACCTACACTGCAAGCCTACAACTTAAATTAAGAAGTGAAAAATGTCAAACAATGACATTCTTTCAAACTACATTATCTGAGAAGTAGCATGAGAGAGATCTCACTCATGAGAGCAGTAATTTAGCATCACTTTCCCTCCCCTTCCAATGGCAGAAGTACAGAAGGATTTAGACTGGAAGGGACCGGTGGAGGTTTTCTAGACCACTTCCTACCCAAAGCAGGGCTAAATTCCAAGTTTTATTTCACTTCATTCTCATTCTGACCTTTCCTTATAAGCACCTCATGAATATATTAAATTTCAGACAAAGGAACTGGAAATTTCAACCTGATGTTGATGATATCTGATTTATTATTCTTTTCTTTAGGTTTCTCTTCTTGGGATGGGTTTTTATTTTGTGCATTTTGGCTTGGGTTTTTTTGTTGTGGGTTTTTTTTGGTTTTTGTTTTTTTTTTTTGTAAACACAAAGCATAGAGGTTCTCTGTTTTTTAGAAGCCAGAAAAAAAACATGAATAACATGGATATTTAATTGACAATATGTTTCCTGCACCACTGTAACCAGCAGCCATCTCTAGTCACAAATATAGGCCAGATCCCCGTCTCCAGTATTGAAATACACAAAACTGTGAATTGCACGAAGGTTCTGAAGCCCTTCCTTGAAAATATATGCCAGAAAGCTGCCGCTCACAAATTCATTTTGCAGTACTCAAAATAAGCACTTTCCTATTCCACCTTATATTTCATTTTCTTTTCCCACAGAAGACAATGAAATGAGTGGGTGCTTATTTGAAAGGAAAATCACTCTCCATGCTCAGGGAAGGGCTTTGCTTCCATTTATTACTAATCTGAAAGTCATGCTGCAAACATTTCTTCCATTCTAATCTTTACACGACCTGAAGGATAGCATCTGGATTCATAGGACTCAGGTTTTCTTCATGTAATACGTAATAAGGAATCTGCAGCATATTTAAACAACAGAAAGTAAGTATTGAAGTTAATTCCAAGTGACACCAGGAAAAGTCATGAAAATTTAACAGTAAAAGCTCCATGGATATACTATCAGACTCCTTTAAATCTTCTTTCACTGTTTTCAACACTGCATTCTCCTTGACTCCAGCACTGTGCTCCATTTATTTGCTCTCTCAACTCCTGTGATTACTCTTCTCCTTCTGCCAGCCACATTACGAAATCATAGAATCATAGATCCATTTAGGTTGAAAAAGACCTTTAAGATCATTGAGTCCAACTGTTAACCTAATGCTACTAAACCATGTCCCTCAGCACCATACTTACATGTCTTTTAAATACCTCCAGGGATGATAACTCCATCACTTCCTTGGGCAGCCTGTTTCAATGCTTCACAACCCTTTCAGAGAAGTTTTTCCTAACATCCAACTTACATCTTACCTGGCACAACTTGAGGCCATTTCCTCTCATCCTATTGCTCATTACTCAGGAGAAGAGACTGACCCCCACCTCACCACAACCTCCTTTCAGGTAGTTGTAGAGATGGATAAGGTCTTCCCTCGGACTCCTTTTCTCTAGGCTAAACAACCCCGGTTCCCTCAGCTGCTCCTTATAGGACCTGTGATCTAAGTGCTTCACCAAGTGCTTTGCCCTTCTCTTGACATGCTCCAGCACCTCCATGTCCTCCTTGCAATGAGGGGCCCAAAACTAGACACAGTGTTCAAGGTGGGGCCTCACCAGTGCTGAGTACAGGGGGACAATCATTTCCCTGCTCCTGCTGGCCACTCTATTGCTGATACAAGCCAGGATGCCGTTGGCCTTCTTGGCCACCTGGGCACACTGCTGGCTCATGTTCAGATGGCTGTCGACCAACACCTCCAGGTCCTTTTCCACCAGGCAGTTTCCAGCCACTCTTCCCCAAACTTGTAACACTGCAGGGGGTTGTTGTAGCCCAAGCGCAGGACCCAGCACTTGGTTTTGTTGAATTTCATATAGCAGACTTCAGCCCCATCAATCCAGCCTACCCAGATCCTCCCTATCCTCAAGCAGGTCAACACCACCATCTAACTTGGTGTCACAAGTATTTTCTACCAAATACTTCTTAAATCTGCTTTAGCAACCATACGTAAACACCTAAAAGCACGTGAAAGTACACCTAATTGTACCTTAAAAGCACAAGAGGGAGAAGCAAAAAGTCCATGTGTGATCTGTGCAATTAAGCTGTCAGCACCATCCAATCCCAGCTTCTGATGGGATTCACAGAGGAGGCTGCTGTCCTGGTTGTCATACCTGAGCCGAAATCCAGGATACACTGTTCAGAGCCACCTGAAAGTGTCTGCCCAGAGGGAGTTTGGGAGAAAAGTGCATGATCCCAGTGGAGACTCTCAAGAGCCAAGGAGGATCCAGAAGGCTGGAAAGTTCCAGAAGTGTGAGGGGAAAAAAAATTCCACCTCTTTCTTCCTCTTTCACCTGATCACTATAAGCTCCCCACGCATATCATTCCCTATACTCTCAGCACCCTAGTGCTCTGGCACTTGCCCCCTATCTCTGAACACGTACACTCAGCTGCTCACAGATCTCTCTTCTAGTCAATTCTCTCCCTAGGGTGTGTCAGTAGGATTTTAGACACGAGTCTCTTAGTGAGGACATGCCTAACCCAGAGGTGCCTCATCTTGGTTATTGTCAATATCAATTCAATACATTTAAACCTAACATAATTCAAACCACTCTCTCCTGTAAAGACATTTCTGTTCATAGTTCCAAGACGCACAATCGACTTTTCCTCCACTTAGCTCAGAGTTTGCTTTTAGGAGGCAGACTTGCTGCCTTCCCAGCTATTTCCTTACATTATTTGGCTCACGTGGTACTCCGTTTCAGTCCACACTGCCCTTTCCTAGACATCTTTCAACACAGAAGGTAAAATAGCAACATCACAGTTGACATTTAAACTTCAGTCCAAATTCCTTCCAGCCATCACAAATTCAGAGTAATGTCATAGTATGATCCAGTGGCTTGCAACAAAAACACAGTTGATTTATTTAAGCCATAATTCTTTGTGCACGTATGACATTTTCAGAAAAGCCCAGTAGGTATGTCTCCAGAAAGAACAAATGTCCAACACATGGTCATTATGTTGATTTTGTTTAGTGTCTCTTTGATGACAGGCTGGCCATGTGCTAATTCATCTCATGGTCAGCATAATGCCATCTTACAAAAGTGAAAAACAGCATGCTTCAGAAGTTATGTACTGTCCAGTCTGAGCAAAGCCGAATCCTTTAACTAGTACATTTGTTTTGTAATGAAATCTTGCTGAATATTTTCAAACGGCAGGTTAGTGCCTTTAGAAGTACATTTTAAAAACTTCTCAAAGTGTCCATGTACCTTAGAAACCTAAATTAAAATTATTAGGAGTTAGGAATCTAATCTGTTTAGATACTCCAAACCATCCTAATGGGAACGTACCTAATAGCAACATTAAGCACGTAAGTATTTTTTAATATCCAGTCCCAAATGATGTTCATCAAGAACAACACGCTGTTAAAAACCACCAAATTACAGCTTGTTATTACTATCAAAACTACAAAATAATGACATCTAAGTGCAAATCCCTTGTGTAAACATAGTTACAGCCCTAAATACTATTATCCTACCAAAGAGTTTGAGTCTTAACTCCACCTCAATTTTATCTTTATGGTTTTACATAATTTCTCTAAGAAACAGGCATTACTCTTCCCCCACTTTTTCCACATCCTTCTTCACTTTCCTTATCAACTTGAGAAGCTTTTCCTGGCAAGGTCCATCTGTGTATTCACACAGAATTTTCCAAAGAGTTTATGGTGGTATATCTGCCCTATTAAACTGAACAGTTTAACCAGAACTTCTTAACAGTAACCAGATTAGGGTTAGGCATTATTCACACTGGTAGAACACTACATACCTTCAGAAAGAGTCGTGTACTCTAGCAGTTACCCTTGGGAAGTTCAGGAAATGTTTGAATTTGGTATCTATGCTTACACACTGAATGAAACACCTACATTCACATACAGACAGCACAGGCTGAGTCACCCCTGCCTGCTGCTGGTTTCTGAAAGGGACGATTGTGCATGTCAGAGGTCATATGTAAGGAATTACTATATAGATAGAAAACTCGGAAGCGAATCTGCTTTGAGATGAACTTGGAGATATACAATTCAGTGTATATCTTAACTGCATTCTCAGTGTCAGTACTCTGCCAATAAAGGAACATGTAATATAAGGGTCTTCTCTTCCGCTGAAGCCATTTGCGGCTGTTATCAAGAAAAATTTGTCTACACTGAATTAATGGACAAATACAGATGGCCACGCTAAGACCCTAAGAGAGAAAGCCCAGGCCCAGTGTCCGCTATTTATCCAAATCTCCTCATGTGGTTTCTTCCTAAACATTCATAATGTCTCACCTACATGCTGACCACCAATTTATTTTCACAGAATCACAGAGTGGTTAAAGTTCAAAGCTGTCTCTCGTCTAGACCACCCACTCTGCTCAGGGCAGGGTCACCTACAAGTTGCCCGGGGCTGACCAGTCTGGTTTTGAGTATTTCCAAAGATGGATGCCTCTCTGAGCAACCTGTTCCAGTTATCAATTCCCATTAGAGAAGAAAAAAAAAAATTATGTTTAAGTAGAATTTCTTGTTTTGCAGTTTCTGGCCATTTCAGTGAATACCACTGAAATAAGCCCAGTCAAACCTTCTTTACTTCTTCCCACCAGGTATTTATACACATTGTTAAGATGGCTCCTGAGCGTTCTCTTCTTCGGGCTGAAAAATTCCAGAACTTGAGTTTTAGAATTCCAACTTCTGATCACCTTCAATTACCCAGAGAAATATACTGTTGCAGAAACTGATGTTAAAAAACCAATCAGACAAAAAGCCTTTACAGGCTGAAATTCGAGGTCGAAATTTAAACCTGCTCTGGGATATCTGACTGACAAAAGCATGCACATTTGCAGTGCAGACACTCTTGTGTTAGAAGCTACACCTTCCAACTGTGAAAACGATCCTATATTGTGTCCCTTGAGAGCAGTGATAAAGAATACTGAGTTCATTACAGGTTAAAGGAATATTGAGAGCAAAAAAACAGGAAACAAAAGGAAGGAAGATTTCTTTTAAAGGAGACATATTAACATCAATTCTACTTGCTATACAAGGAAAGAAGCAATTGAAATCGAGCACGACTTGGTAGGAATGAGAAGGGTAATATAGAGAAGACTCTGTAGCAGGAGATGCAGTTCGGTAAACTGAACTTCAAACAGTTACTTAAAGACCAAGAAAAAATACTGAATGTTCACTCAAAGAATACCTCAGCTGAACACAGAACCTTCAAATTATGCAGAAACCAGGCATGATAAAAAAAAAAGAGGATAGAATAAAAATTATTGCAGATAGTTACAGGTCAATACAGCTGAGCAGACATCATAAACTGCCTGCCCTGTCTGGAAGAATTATCTTTCAAATAGCCCAAGCTAGATAGCACTTAAAACTGCAGAGACATGAAATAGCATGCCAAGCATCCACCCACCTCTTTGCCACCTTCAAGGATTTTTTGAAACAGTTGTAAATAATCTCCTCATAGGCCATCTATTACTAGTGTTAAGTGGCCCACCCAACTTTCAAAGCTGAGAAAACAATTGTTAACCTCATATCTTCAACTCCATGGCTTTGTTACCAGGCTGAATAGCATGGCAGACTTTACAGTGCCTTACTTCATTCTCAGTTGGACACAAATAATCCCTTCAATTCTAAACTCCTGTAAGGAGCATGTATTCAGGTTTACAACTTACTCCTTTGCATCACAACACGCATCAGTAAATGCCCATACACTAACTTTCGGCAAGAAATGTAGCTTTGAAACCGTATTTTACCAGCTGTTTACCAGGTGAACTCTAAATATTTTGTCAGAAGGCGAAAGCAGGGCCGCAGTACAATCCCTGTAACCATCACTGGCCTTCATTTACTAACATCCTTCAATAGTTCACAGTCCAGGATTTCCAGAATCAGAACAGGATGGGCTTCTTTAATACTACCCGAACCCTCTCCTGTGGCTAACCAGCCACACGATGATCAGCCCTGCCAGCAACTCTCCCCAACAATCCACCTGACAAATAAATCAAATCCACCTAGACCTGGCTGAGCAAATTCTCATTTAGGTCACGTTCTTGATAGAACCTCAGCCTGTATTAGATGACCAAATGCATTGTTACCTGACCTGCCATCCTTTCACAATAGCAGAAGGGGAAGCAGTTACCTCTTTTGCCCTACCAGCTCAGACCCATTGTGAGATTCCCACTCTATCACTACTCAGTATCACCCAAGAATAGCAAAGTAATTTCAGTAACAGAATCACAAGCACACTCCTCCCTTAGCAATTACCTACTCTGTCAAGGATCCGTTACATTTTGCTTTATGGTGACTGGCTTTAGGTGAAAATGACACTCTCTTGGAAGACAAAGAATGTGGAAAAAAACCCCAACCCTGTCTCATGTCCGCTGCTCCCCGGTCCCAGATGCAAACAACTTCATGTTAGTTATGTATATTTCCAATTCATGGGTTTTTTTAGTATAGTCAATGTGTATTTCTTAAAGGTCTTGTCTCAGTGGGGGTTCTGGTACTCTACAGAACATCAAGTACACAGAGTCACATAGTGTTTGCAACTAGTCTGGTCTTGGTGCTACCTGAAGTTTTGTCATTGCTAACTTGCCTAATGATCTTCATTGTCAGCTTCTTGATATTCCATTTACTTGGACACTTCTACCCATTTGATAAGTCTATTTACCTGGACACTTCTATCCACTTATCTTGGTTAAGTTTCTTCCTCCTTGGAAAAGTAGATCTTGTGCAATTCCTTCTGAAAGCTTTCTTGGGGCTATGTTTATTAGACTCAATTTTGATCCACCGGACATTCTTTGTTCGTACCAGACTTCATGCTAACTCAATTAGGACTTCAAAGGTCTCGTACCCCGGTGCGCTTTGGTTACCTTAGTGGTTGAGGATGACTCATTTTAGCATTCAGTGCACTGGAAAGCCACTTTCACTGCTTCCATCAGAGATACACTGACAGAATCCACGGTGCCTTACAGAGTCAGCAGGCCAAGTTACCAATAGACTTGCAACAACAGCTCACTTCAAAAGCAGTTCTTGCCTCAGGAAACACCACCTCTCAGCGGAGCTTCAAAACAAGGAAATCTTCATCTGCTTCTGAGAAAAAAGGAGCAGGCATCTCCTCCAATGACAGAAAAACTGAGTAACCAGGAGAGACTTCTGCGTAACCAAGCAGACACTATGAATATTGAAGATGAAAGGAAGTACAACTACCTACCCCAACAACTTGGTGCAGCATAACCCTATAGAGATATAACAAAATTTGTCTTCCCATCTACTCGTTTCTGCTTTAATTTTCAGAAAGGCTGCTTAGGCAGTTCCATTCCAAATCACCACTTGTGGTCTCGTAATCTGATACAACAGTACAGGTAGAATTTCACAGATCAGTCACCTCCTTGAAGGTGACAAGTTTTAAACAAAATAGTTCAGTACTGAAGTAAACACTTGCCTCATTATGTAGAACCAAATCTTATTTTTAGATCCCGACTTACGTTCCCTTGTGATACGCTCCAACAGGCCAAAGCAGAAATTAATATGGGAAAAAAGAGCCAAACTTAAAGGGATTTCCATCCTGCATTCTTTGAATCACCTTTCTTTGTTTCTTTCAAACAGCAAACTCAACAAAACAGAATGCTAAAGAGTGATGCTCCCACGAGACTTAAAGGAGTAGAATCATCGGAAGTTTCTGCTGAGCAAAGCTCAAGGAATGCTGAAGTTTCTTAAGCTTTCTACTTTTAAACAGTTAGTAACTATACAATCTTTGAAGGAAAAAACCTTTCTTTCGACTTTATTGTCATCAGGCTGCATTAAACACCCTGAACAGATGAGTACAAGATGAAAGACTGCTGTAGAAAATTGCACACGTTACAGTGCCTCAACTTTGCCACTGACAAAAATACGCCTATTACAACAGAACAATGCCCATTACACTTCTTCCTCGGTAGAAGGTAACACAGTGCCACCCACTGCTTTTCCACGGTAACCCCCTTCCTTTTGAAACAGCTACAAAAAGCTGAACCTAGTACTTTGCAACTACAAAATAACCAGGTTACTCTAAGCCTTCTTCCCTCCCTCCAACACGGGGCTCTTCTACCAGGTGACACATCTACAGTGATACTTTAATCACTAGTAAGGCTGCTCAAAGAAGCAGTTCTTCTTTGAACTTGCTGGGCTACAGCTGAAACTTCAGGATAGGCAAAAGGCTGAATCACAGGAAAAAATCAGTGTTTTTTTTTTACCCTGGGAGCAGGAGTTTTTGACTTTACATGTCAGCTTTCCACAGCTGCTATTTCTATGCAACTCACCCAGCTTCAAGCTGAAGGAAATACCATATAGCAACAACCATAAAGACAGTCTGCAGGGTCAGAATACCAAACTGTTTTTATTTTTTTCATACCCTTCCATACGTTTTGCATAATCCTTTTATCACACCAGAAAAGAAGTATTGATCACTAACTTTTAACCTAGGTCACAGGTCATTCTCTACAACCAATGCGCCTACCCAGCAGTTTATCTTCTGTTTGTACATGGAACATTTATTTAATCCATGGATCAGCGGTGATCAGAACTAGTAATTCTCAAGTCTTGTTAAGACAAAAGAGCACTTGAGGACTTTTTACTCCCGTTAAATAAAAACCCGTAGTCATGCATATCTTACCTAGATTATCCTCTGCTAGTGGAGAAGGTGGCAACTATAGTTCTTTCGTTAACAAAGTACCAGTCAAATAAGACTCCACAACTACCTCATCTTTCACTAGCAAAATACTCTGTAAACCAGGTTACAGCAGGAAGCAGAAGGCCCAGTTGCTCAGATTGAAGAACACGCAGGCAAGTATTTCAGCAAAAGTCACGTATGATTCAGTACTCTCTCATTAAAAACAAACTACTTGACTCTTAACAAGAGCCCTGGAAAATTCCAAGAATGTCAGTTGCAGCATACATAAAATTCTAGGGTCTACATAACATTCTAGGTCTAATGTTTAATTATCTCAAAACCAGAATACACTTTCTTGATAAGCAAATATTCCTAAGCAGTTCTTACATCTTTTATTTTATTGATCAGAGATTCTAGTTACGGTTCAGGCTCAGCTTTGGTCTGCTAAAAACAGCCATAAGAAATCCAAATATCAGCAACAAAAACATCAAGGTGTCTACAGCTGAAATCAAGGTCCCAAGCTAAAGGGAAAAGTGTAGACTCCAAGTGCATTTGAAAGTTCTCTCTTTGGTTCCTTGGTGAGAGCACAAAAATGTGTATGCATGTTCACAACAGAATCTTCAAAAGCAAGGTTCATTGTGTTTATACTACTTGCTTGAGAAATGTCTAAAAACTTTCCTTGCTGTGTAACTGAATTGTCAACCATTCACTCCTAAGAAACACTTCTTATTCTGAGCTGACTTCTTCTTTAGAATGAGTAAGCATTTGACACCTAAAAATGTTTCACTGGTGCTGAATATCAAGACAGCAGTTACCTAGTGACATAATCAGATGGCCATACAAATACATACTTTGCTGTGACAGTCCAATATAGAGCTATGGATCTGCTAAAAGAAAGTATTCACATGACTTTGAATCAGTGCAACACACTTCTAACAGTAAATATATAGAAGACATTAAGATATTCCAGACATTTATTTTGCAGTATATGGTATCTTACATTTAAAATAAAGCCCGAATATCATAAAAGATGTATATACTGTTTGCTGGACAAATACCTGACTAAGAACAAGGCATATTCAGCCCAGACTTCATAGAGTTACAATGAAGTTCAGGCACATAAACAGGAATAACTTTACTGATGAATGATTTAAAACTCTTTTGGTCTGTTTAGCAGAAAACGAACCAACTGAAGCAGAACTTGATCATTAAAGCCTTTCACACTACCATCTTCCACAACGTCATATAATGGCTTACTGTCTGTACCCCAACAGACATTTTTCCGAGAATTATTTTTAATAGTGTCTACAGTTAGGGCTAAAGTATTTAGCTGGTAACAAAAGAAAGCAAAGTATTTTCCATCAGTCACTACTGCCTGCGATACAAATGGACGCGTCACATCAGCTTCACTCCAGAATCCTACAAAATAAAGAAACAACACAAGTTATGCAGGACTTGAAATTCCTGTCAGCACAATCCTGAAATACAGAAAAATACTGGGAATTGTGGCAGCCACTTAGTAGGGGAAACAGTCCTGTCTGCTTTAGCAACACAAGCATTCCTCATACAGACTAACTAAAACACAGCCACCAGTTAAGAGTATTTCCAAGATCAGGGACACAGTGGCGTATTTCCATTTTGTACTCAGTTCCCTATCACTAACTGATAAAAAACCCCACAGAGATCAGCCGAGTGACTTTTCAAAATTACAAAAGCTATTAATGCATCCAAGTCCTTCAAGTGATCCGAGGGGGAAACGTCTTTGGACTATTCCACACTTCTCACAAGGCAATGAGCATTGTTCCACGACAGAAGCATGCTATGCATACATGAGCATAACCAGTTATAGTAACCAGGCAGACAAGACCAAGAACACAACGCTAGTAAGTACTAAATATCTAGTAACACTGGGTAAGAATTGTACTTATAGGAATAAGCAAAAGATCGATCTGTTCTATCCATCCAGGTCTTCCAGGATTTTTAGACAAACAGGCAAAAAATCCTAAAGTAACGCTGCTGATACTTTTGTTTTGTAGATTGTAGATCCATAGAGTTGACATTTTTGAATCAAGGGGCTAAGAAACATAGCTGGTTCATAAACAAACTGCTTGATACCTACCACCTTTCCCCCTAAGAAATGCAGAGTGAGCAACTGAATGCAGGATTGAGATTTTTGCACAGGTTTATCATTGTATACGAAAAAGTATTTTTCTGTGCCATTAATTCTCCCTGAGTCAAACTACTCAAACACGAAGTCTTAACTAACTCCCTTACAGAAAGTCTGCTTCATTCAATAGTTCAATTAAATTTTCAAAGACCTACTTAAAGGACGGTCTTCAGAAGAAAAAGCATGACAAAAAGTTAGTGGTGAGAAAAACTTAGGAGAACTTTATAGCAGGCATTCATCACCAGGAAGAATTTATTGAGTTGGCCATCTCACCTTGATACATTGCTTGTGCTGCTGTCCAAGCAAAGAGACTTGCTATACCATTAGCTCGATAAACAACTTCAATCTGATCCTCAAGATGCGCTCTTAGAAACCTCTCCCGTTTTAATTTATCAGGAATAAGATGAAACTGGGTGTGTCCATAACAGCAGGGATCAGCTACCTTTGATCCTGTGTTACCCAAAACCAGAAAAAAAATAAAGTCAGTCAGAAAACGCTCTTTATTATGCAAACACATCTTCACTATCAGCTCAGACTCTAAAAAGAAATTTTGAACCTCTACTATATAAACACTGAGATTCCTTAATTTATGGATGAGACTGGAGAGTTCCCAACTCCAAAAGGCCAGAGTTCACCTCCAAAAAAGCCTCTGAGGAGATATATCAATATTCAAAGCAATTTTCTATTCAACCTGACACCTTCAAGCTAATGTGGACACAGTACCATATGCACAGGAGGATGCTACTCCCCACTTCCTAACTGACATGGAATTTCAGGGCATCTATATACTCTATATATTTAAACCACATAGTATATTTAAATCATACCTAGCGGGTTTTTTTGTTGATGGGAGAAGGTTTGGGAGTGTTCGTTTAGGGATTGGGGATTTTTTGTTGTGGGTTGTTTTTAAGGCAAAAAAAGCAGTTAACATTTCATGACTGGAAACTCTTACCTATAAATACCTTGTTTTCATACTGCTTTTTGAACAACGGCAGTTTGGATGGTTTGTGAGCCGTAACAGGAACATCTCCAAGATCCGACTCTAGCGGTACAATCTTGATGGAAGCAGAACAAAGAAAATCTATGACGTAAGTCACACTTCCAACATCAGGCTTCACATAATATGCCACTTGCAGAAGGTGCAAGTCTTGCTTACATTTACCATATATGTACGTAACTAACTGAAATTAATTTTTGCACAGAAATTCTTGTCTTGTGATGAGTGCTAGGACATGCATCTTATGTTGAGGTCTGAGTTTTGTCATATACAAAAAACACTGCCTGAAATGGTATTACCTTCAAAACCAGAATCTGCTTCTACAGAAAAAGAGCACAGACATTTCCAGCAGCAGTCAATGAACTAACTTGAACCAGAAAAGAAATTTTACAGGTATTCAGAGTTTTGCACTATGTAACATTTTTAATTGCCTAGGCAGTTCTTTCAAAATGCCAAGATTTGTTACATCTGACCGTAGTCACCTAAGCAAATTGGACAACTAAGTGAACAACGTATGTTCAACATTTACAGGAAGTTTTCTGTTTGTGGTAGAAATGGCCACAGAGACCCTCACAGGCTACACAATTACCACTGTATAAACCTACAAAAAAAATACTAGAATATTGCATCAGCTTCCAGAAAATTAAGCATTCAACAGCTGTTAACCAGTACAAAGAGATCACAGAGCTCACATTCACATTATTCACTTACTCCATTTACTTATCTATTATTTTCTTATCCATTTTCTTCCATTTTGTTACTTATTTTCTTATCCATTTCTCTCATCTTACTTTTCTCCACCCAGAAGAAAGTGTTTCACACCATATTTCTTACTTTGCCTCCACTTACAGGCACAGAATAACTTAAAAATTCCACTTAATTAACAACATGCATTTTATCTAACCCACAGGTTTACCAATTTGCTGTCTCAGCATCTGCGAAGCAGTTACCACAACAGCAGTAAGGGCATTAAGACGTTAAAAAACACACAAATGTGTTACATGCCTGATTAATCAGGTCCTCCACAAACTACCTATCACACAGTTGCAGTGGCTGTCAGAAGCATAAGCAAAAAATGCATGTGATTAACTTGCTGTTGAAAACATCCACACCTCTGGAAGCTGCTTTGGTACACGGATCTGGAGGTGTGGGTTATCATCTATTTGAAATCGCACAGGATCAACTCTACCCTTTCGATGTCCATGAACAACAACTTCCTCACCATGATGCCAGTAATAGTTAACTTGAGGTTTTAGATCTGAAATAGAGCAGAGACAAAGACAGATCACTCCTTTGCATTTAAACCCCTCCCAATTCTTGTTCTGTACCTGCAGTAAAACAGAAAAATCAAAATTCACTTGCATCACATAAGATTATGTAGACAAAGGAATTACTGGTAACTGGTCAGCTACTCCAGATTCACAGACCGGCCCCACCACCCAAGGGCTCCCACTTCCCTCTCCCTCCCAGCCCCGTTCCGAACCAAGGGCGGAGGCTGCCAGCAGTGGGTTGCGGCCGGAGAGGAGCGCGGTGAGGGTGGAAACGAGTTGTGTCAGAAACGGGCCGGGCGTGTGATCCTGCACGCGGTAGAGCAACGGCCGCCTCTTGCTCTGGTAGAAGCTTTCCTGCAGGAGGGCGTCGCAGACGAGGGAGCGCAGCTCGCCCATATCCAAGTACGGAGCCCCTCCCGCCGCGGACTGCGGG
>NW_010415840.1:29673-52065 GCF_000710305.1 Buceros rhinoceros silvestris | reverse complement strand
GGTCTCTCTTCTGGCGGCGTTCCTAAATGGAGACGGCCCGTCAGGACGGGGGAGTTTACAGGCGCCGTTGAGGCAAAGGGCCTCTGCAGTTAAGCTTGATTTTAACAGGCACCTTTTGACAAAGTGGGAATTTAGATAACGGTGTGCTGGCACCCTCAGAACGTGTGTTGAAACCGTGCTTTTTCTAAAAGAAACACCCAAACCTATGGCCGCCAGGAACTCCAGCAAAATATCAGTAAGCGGTTCGCCAGCCTGGGATAGCTTCTTAGTTGCTTGCCTGTTTGATTGTGAAGAGTAGGTCCAGACCAACGGCTAGGAAGTGGGCTGATGACACAGACGTTGTGAGGATACAGCATTTCTGAAGTGTTCCTCCACTAGCTGTAAATTTCTGTTTTAATTCCAGGTTGAGGAGTGAGGTGTTGGCCCTTGTGATGAAGGTGCCTTGTAACACAGGCAGTGGTCAGTGCCGGAGCAAGCAGCCAAGTTAACCTTGCCAAGTGGCGTTTCTCACCCTTCCAGAACGTTTGGTATAGCTCCTGCCTCTGAGCCAAGTGTCAGGTGTACATCCATTCAACTCTCCGTGTGCCCTCTGAGAGTAGCTATAACGAGTACCTGCTGTCATAGTGCCTTTGAACCCTCTTGGTAGGAACTACCTCTGCTGAATATGCCAGGGGCTGAACTTTAGAACCCCTTCAGCCGTCAGTGAGTGGAATTACAGCACCAATGGCACTGAGTTTGTCTTATCTATAGCCTGAGTCGTGGCATGTCTTGCGGCTGATACTCTCCAGAGCACAGTAATTCTTGTCCCTTGCACCTGCTGCAGCTGGTGCAATAAAATGTTGATGGAGGTGCATTGGATCCTTGGAGCTGTATGTCTTCCTCCTTGATCGTATATCGTAACGTGGGGTGGGATCAGACACTTCAGGGAGAGCTTCACCTTCGGCACATCAGTTTTATCACAATTGAATCAAGACAACACAGGTGACACACCATGAATGTTGGTGGGTTGGGTAGAGCTAGCTCCACCTCATCTGATGAGCAAGACCAAGATGTTTCCTGCAGAGGTACCACCACAGTTGATGTTCTCATCTTAGAAATTGAGTTTTACACTTAAGCGAAGGGCAAAACTGCTCTTGCACTCACAGCTCTCTCATTTCTGTAACTGAATTGTCTCATTTTATTTCTTTACCGATGTTGTACACAGGAGCGCAGGCAGTTGAGATGCTAAGGATAGAGAGAGGGTTGTGTATAATTCTGCAGTGCTGCTCCCCATGGTGTCTTTGTTGTGTGAGGAGACCAGTGTGTCTTCTCTACCTTCTCCATTGCCTTTTCTGCCTTTTCCTTCAGTAGTCACTCTTCGTGCTCTTTGCTGTTTGGCCTTTTCCTGCCCCATTGAACCGTCAGCATTTTAAAAGCCTAGAGCTATCAAACCAGTAGCGTTTTTGTCAGAGTTCCTCTGTTGCTATGCACACAACGTGGCAAACGTGCCTTGAAGGTTGTACCCGGCTGGCGTTAGTATCTGAGCTGTTTACTGATTCAAGCTCAGAGCCTTCCTTGTTTTTGCCCAGCTTCGTCCTGCGTGTCACTGCTGTCCTCTGTGCTCAACTTCCCTTCTGGCCCCACATACCAACACTCAGAGGACTTGAAGGTATCCAAAGTAGTTTTTAACTAACTAATTATTTTGGTTAAAGTACGCCTTAAAATATCTTTGCCGTTGGGTTCCCTCCCTCCTGAGTAACCTCTCCATTTTCCCTTTGCTCCTTGTTACCGCTTTACAAAGAAAGGGCTCCAGCAGTCTCCGTGCATGCACACATAGACCCTCGGCTTCTGGGCGTTATGATCGACCTTTTGTGGAACGCTGTGTTCAGCAGCACTTCCCCCAGAACAGAGTACATCGTATGTCATGAGACAGCCGCTTCGGGTTGTGGCTTAAGTGCGCAGGCAGGTGGAGAGAGACAGGAGCTGATGGGATATGCCGCCTTACAGAGCCTCCCGCTTCTGCCTGTGGTTGGGTGCCTGTACCCCGCAGTGCTGGAGGTCCCCAAGCCCTTGGTGGCATTCTGTAGCTAAAGGTGTGACTCTCTTCTTGGTCATGCAAACCACAAAACTTCTAGCTCTGGCTGCTCTTCTCCCAATGCGAGGGTTAAGGTGGTGCATGCATACTGGTCAGTCCTTACTGGATACCCTCAGAGGACAGAAGATCTTTTCCAGAGTAATGTTTGGCATGTATTTGTGCAGAACAGGCTTTGTCTATAGTTCAGTGAAGTATGTGGACTGGATGTAATTTAATTTTTTAAATTTGTTTAGAAGTGCATGTACATCCGTACTGGTTATTTTTGCAGAAGGTTTGAGTTCCAGAATGCCAGCAAGCTCTGCTCTGCAGAGCCGTAGAGAAATGTTTGTGAGGTACTTCAGAATTTTAATTCTAGTATAGTTCTGCTGCTTCTTCAGAGATGTTAAACTGCTTATTCCTATATTAAAGCAATACTACTCCCTACCTGTGCTGAGAAACCCCCGAGAATCCTAGAACAAAATCATGACTGTGCTGGTGTGATCTGCAGGTGATGTTGTCTCTGGTGGTGTTGTAGATCAGAGGGAAGGTTATGGAGTGTTCGTTGTCGTGGGGAGTGTTGAAATGTGAGTCTTGGGTTTCCAGGCCTGCCGCAGCCACAGTGACAGAGTAGGTGCTCTAGTCTGCCAAGAAATCCAGAGGGTGAGGGAACTTCAGACAGCATCAGGTTATATTAAACTCTTCAAGTAATATATATCAAGATGTCGTGGTAATTTGCACGTTGTTGTGTCCCCAGATAGTGGGGATTTATCACAAGTGATGGATTTTGGGCTTGTGTTTGTCTGCATTCTGTTTTGCGTCTCTTGGCTCTGTGGGGGTCACGTTCTCTGCATCTCTCTGACACTGAAGAACAGCAACTACTTTAAAGAAATAAAAGCAAACACAGCTTTCTGATGCCCAGATGTGGGGAGCTGAGACAAGGAGCATCTCCACCTGCTCCAGGAGTCTTCTGTTCTGCTTCTGGAAAGTGTACAAGATCGAACTTTCAGCGAGCAGCATGACTTGCGAGCCCTTTGACGCAAATTTTTTGAACCACTTCTTGTTCGTTCGTACAGCCAATGGATGAAACAACTTTCTAAAGTCTGGTGGTTGTTTTAAAGTAAACATTGTAGGCTCTAAAGATTTTGTTTAGTCTCCAAGACTGCACAACAGAACCCGCTCAGAGATAATGCTTTCTAAAAGGTGAAAACAAAACTGCTGTTACCACTGCAAACTCTTTTTGGGACACAAAGCTCCTGGCTTGTTTCACTGTGTTTCCCCAAGAGGTAAGCTGAAGATGGAACCTGTTTTGGACACAGCTGACATTTTTGCTTCCCTTCTTGGTATATAATATCTTGCTATCTGAAAAGCTATGAATAAATTCTAGGGGAAAATTTCCAGAATTGAGTTCTTTTTACCTTGCAACTGATCATCTTGAAATTCAGAGTGCATTTCACAGGGATGCAGTTACTTTTCTTCATTCTTGCCGATGTCCATCTCTTGAGTACCCTCAGTTATTCAGTTGCATTTCTTACGCAGCTGCTCAGCAGTATTGCTGACTGGAGAGTCCTTAAGGCTGTTTTGGCAAGCTCTTTTGGGGTTTTTCTGGTGCAGGCATGATGAAGGTGGTTGCCTGTCTGAGATGAAATTCTGTATTGTAATGATCGGTGATAAAAATAGCATCTGATTAGCATGGGGTGCTACTTCTAATAACATGGAAGTGCTCTTTCTGTGCCACTAGTATAGAAATACATTCACAGGACATATATTTCTATTTTAATGAGTGAGAAATGCATTTAACTTGGTGATAACTCCTTCTTGGCATTGTTGGAAAAACAACTGATCGGTTATTTAAAAAGGGAGTGTCTGTGTAATCTTCCATAGCTGAGCGAATGGTTTTTTGGGTGGAACTTTTAAAGTCAAATCCTGGTATTGTGTTGGCCTTGAGCAGATGTAGACCCAGGAAATCATCCGTCGGCTAGAAAAAGAGGAATACAAGCAAACCTCTGCTAAGGATTTTCTGTAGGAGCTGCCAATTTCAACTCTGCTGTGCACCCACCGACAGCAGAACAGCTTTGCAAATAGGCTGTTCCTGACGGTGTATTTGCTGTTTCTGGGAGGATGGGGGGAAAAAACCCCCAACAAAAAAAGCTGTATCTATTAAAACTAAGTCCTGAAGGAGATGCTTCTTTTCTAGGTATACTGCAGCATCCAGATGGGACCGTCCTGAAGCAGCTGCAGCCACCACCCCGTGGTCCCAGGGAGCAGGAGTTCTACAACAAGGTGAGGGTCCTGCGGCATGGAGGGAGCTGGCTCACTGCGGGTGAAGTGGTGGGTTTGCTTCCTGTAGAATGACATCCTTGTTGTTATGGTTTGGGAAGTGCAACCTAAGTATCTGAATGCTAGGTCAGTGATGGCCCTGTCATGGATCTGTGTGCTGCCTAGAACTTTGTCTTCTTTGAAGGTCTGTCCTCGTGCCAGACCTACTTCACTCTCAGGATTTAAGCTTGCTTATTTTCTCATGGGACAGTGGGGTTTTCCCAGCATCTAAGATTTTATCGTAAAGCCCTGTGTTACCTCCATCTATGATTAAAGGGTGGTATGTTTGATCTCACCTTTCTGATGTTGCTGAGTGTCTCAGAATTGGTTGCATCTAAATTTAACGTGTCTTATGCTTCTGACTAGTCTGGTTCATTGCTAGAAGTATTGCTCTGTTCACTGTATTAAAACTGGTCACTATCTTAAAACTCCTCTCCTTTAAGAAGTTAAACTCTCCAGTTTATCTTTAGTTGTATTTTTCCTGTTGCTCATCTAAAGTTTGCTTTATCAGTAACTTTAACAACAAAAACCAGGAAAGCTGTTGCTTGTGGTTTTATGAGGGTAAACTGTTTTTAGAGCCTCTTCCCCTCACCAACCTACCTGCCTATGATAGTCAGTCATGCGTTTTTTCGATATCAACCTGATATGTCATCCCTTTCCATGGCTTATGTATGAAGAATTGTAGAAATCTTCATGCGGGATGAGAGAGGAGTCTTGAGACCCTCTTGCGTTGTGTTGGTTGGTTGGTTTTTCTTGCTTGGGTTGGTTTTTTTTTTTTTTTTTTTTTTTTTTTTTTTTTTTTTTTTTTTTCTTTAGAAGGGTATTAATTGAAGCTACCAAAAAACCTTATGAATTTTGTGGAAGTGTCTCCCATTAAAACAGACTAAGCAATATGCAGTAAGCGAACGGTGTGTTTGCATACTAGCGTTTCTGGGTAATTCTCATGATGGGACTGCTAGACAAAACAGCAGCTCTTGGGTTCCTTGGAGCTCAGCAGGAGCCAGTTAAATCTAAATGTAAATGTTTTGTTGAGGTTTCTCAGTGACTGTTGTTTAGATGAGGTTAAGAAGGATGCAGTCCAGCCTGATTGGTAGCTCTTCAGTAGAAGGAGAAAGCCTGGGCAGACTCCTTTGACTGCCAGGCTACTTCCTCTTCTGTGAAATCCTGCGGCACGGACAGTAACGTGCTATCACTGAAGTCAGCGGGTAAGAGGGGTCAGCTCGAGCATCGCTTGGACGTTACCAGTTCACAGCACAGGCTTTGTCTTCTGTTGCTGAGACTTGTGTGACAAGCTGTGAGCAAGACCCTGGGCAGAATCTTCCAGAAGGAGATCTGTGTTAGTGGCCTTGTTACTGTGCCAGGTGGTGGTGGAAGAAGCCAGGTCTCACCGCTAGTGACTGCCAAAGTTAGTTTCCGTTACGTCTTCCAGGGCCTTGCCGTGTTGCTTCCAGCTCTGAATTCCTTTGGTTATAAGCGATTTGGGAAAAGGGTTGGGCAATTCTTGAAAAATAACGGAGAAGGGGAGAAGTGAATACACAATGAGTTGTGTGCGGACTAGAATGCCTTTTTGTGGGAGAAAGGAAGGAGAGCAAACGCATGTGCGTTGTGTAGGTACAGAAGAAAGGTCTTGGGGATTTGTCACTTCTCAACGATTAAGTCCCATCATGTTTGCTGTCAGGCAGGAACCACGTGATGTGTGGTATAGACACCTAAGCACTACGCATATATATACATATATATATACACTACATATATATAGTTGTTACAAGATGAGGATTACTGTGGAGCGTGAGGCTCGGTGTAAGATACAGTCAGTCTCCCCTACAGCTTGAGCTGTAGCTCATTGCTGCCAAGAGGGAAAGGCCTTCCTTCCCATTCTTGCCATTTACCTTGTGCCATGCTGGTGCTTTTTGGACATTGAGGAACGGATTTGACTTATTTAAAAGACAGCAGAACTCCTTGGGTTGGTAGTCTTCTGTCAGTTTTAGTGATTAAACTGGTCAGCAGTGGGAACCTCAGCAAGTCTGCCCTGTTTTGGTGACTGAGCTCAATGCATCTTGTGGTCTATAATCAAAGAAACATTATCACCTTGGAGTGGGCTAATGAGCCTTCAGAGAATGGGGGAAGGAGAATTTTACCACTCCTTGAGACAAGGGGTTGTTTTGAAGGCAGTCAGGTACAGGAGATGGTGAGAAACAGTACAGAAATGAAACAAGTGAAACAAGACTGATTAATTCCAGGCTGTCACTTTGTCAGGACTTGACAGCAAGTCTGTTGATAAGATCAAAACAGAAGGTTACCTATTAGAATATGTGGATTAATAGGGACTTTTTATCATTTCTGCACCTGTTTTTTTTAATATGTGCTCATAACTCTTTTGCTTGTTGTAATAGGTCAGTTACTGCTTCCTTTGCATGCGACCTTACCCTGCCTGAGTTAAGATTAGTACACCAATACCTGGGCCAGAAATAAGTGGGGTTTTTTTTACTTATGGGTAAAGCAAACTTGCTTGGCTGAAGTAATTGAGAACCTCTGTAGTTTATGGTAGTGAGAAGATGATCATGTCTTGGTGTCAGCTGCAGAAGAGAGCAGCTATTACAGGTCTGAGGCAGAAGTGTCTTTCAATAACCGGCAGTGACCAGGAAGTGGTATTTTGTGCTCTTGAGCTGCAGGCTGCAGGGGACGTGTCATGGTAGAAGATAATGAGGCATTAAGAGACAAATTTCACTGTAACTCTGATATATTTAACCTGATATTGGGTAGATATTCTCTTCTGTCTGGACAAGACAGTCTTTTCTGAAACTGCTGGATTTGCTTCAGCTGGATGTGTGACCATGGCAGAGGGTCATAGTCTGCATCCGCGATTCACCAGTCTTTTCCTGTGCTTATTGGTGGGTTGATTTCTACTGAGCATGAAGCTGAGTGCTGACTGGTAGAGCCCAAACAAAATCGGCTTCTGTTTGCAATGAAAACTTGAGCAAGACACTGTACTGTGAAGTACTAATAGTGATCTGAAACCTGCTCAGAAGTGGGTGGCAGCTGGAAGTTTTGGAGAATTTCACAGGTCTCTGTCAAAGCTGAAAACTGGAAGATCTCTCAAGTAATTTCTACCCAGACTGCCATTAGATGACCTTTCTGTTTTCCCAACAGTGTACTTTCAGTTTAGCAATTCAAAGAAAACCACAACCACTCTCTATTTAGAGGGCTTCTTTAAGAGATCATTTCACCAAGTAAACCAAACTTTTATCTCTACTTAGAGCAATGTGTCATTCTCCACTGATGGGGAAATGGCATGCCATGATTCTGTGTTAGGAGGGTGGGGAAAAATAGAGTATGACAAGATTATTGTGGCTGCCTTTATGATAAATTGTAGTAGAACAATGAGCTGTTTGTAGTCAGTGTTAGTAACTTAGTATGTATTGCTTAACTTATCGTTGGAGTGTGACTTTCCGGTGGTAATGTCCACTCTCTGTTGAATTCTGTCAAAATGACTAATTGTCAAATCAAAATAATAACGTATTAGTTTTGTTTCTGCAAAGTCCCGTTCTGTACCTGAGGGTGTGAACTTGTTAAAACATAGGCTGTGTAACCAGGGAGTGTTTCACCAGGTCTTCTGGTACCCTTATCTGGGTAGCATATCTGCATAGCTACGGAATACTGTGTTTTCCATTGGTATGAGCAGCAAGAGAATGAAGGAAAATAGAAGTAGAAAGGTTGTGGGTTTTTAAGGACTGTCTGCACTGATGCTCAGTTGTTTCCATCTGATGGAAATGTCGGTGAGAATGTGTAGGCGGATGCACTCTAAAGGATTGCTTTTAAAGGAGTTTCAGGAGGGAGCAGTATACAGAGATGCGGAAACTGGAAAATAGTGTTGTCTGAAAATGTAGTATAATACATTGTGTAGTAGTGACACATTTCCATTAAAGAAAATAAATTGGTAAAAGCCAGTAAGTGTTGATGGTAGCTGCCTACACATGCATGCTAAGAAATCCGCAAAAGTGGGCTACTGCTCAGTGTGTTTTAATATTTGGTTTCAGCCTGCTGTGTACTGGCTGAAACAGTCTGATTTAACTCAGCAGTGTTGGGAGAGGGAAGGGATGAAGCTGATGAGCCGTGCTACGGTGATTTCTTCTGACAGATGAGTTGGGAACTCTGACAAAAGCATCCTCTGCAAAAGCTGGTGCAGTCACTGTATGAGGTAAAACCTCCCTGCTTAGCCGGGTATAGAGCTCTTGTCTCTGACATGCCAGGCTGTACCCAAGAGCACTGTGTGTGAGCAGAACTCCCTCTTCCTATTTAAGAGCCATCCTCTTCAGCACAGGGTTTTTCTTAATTTGTCATGTCAAGAATGGAGCATTGCAGAAACTACTGTTCTGTTGGTGCTTTGAAGAGGGGGAGGAAGCTGGAATGTCAGGCTTTAAATAGGGCACAAAAGGATAGAGCTTGGGCTGCGAGCATTTAAAACTGAGGAGGAGAGATTATGCAGTTGTTGAGTTTACCTTCATGATTACAGTTTCCTACAAGCTGTGTGTTTAGTAGTAAGAGATGGAGCGTTTCTTATGTTCCAGCAGAAGAAGAGAAGGTCACTGCACTCTTTTGAAATGGCAGCTCTTTCACTTCTGATTTCTGGCATTTGCTCAGCGGGGCTGTAAACCTCCATTACTGTGAGTACCTGTTCTGGGCACGGCATACTGCACTTTTAAAGGTGGCTAATACAGTAGCTAATAAACTGGGATTTTATGCTTACCAGATCAAGAAATGTTCCTGTAAACTTTTATTTGAATTGCCCTTCTGCTCTCCTATGGTGACTGTGTGATGCTTGGGTAGTACATGTTCCCCCTCATCCTGCCTGCCAAACACTGTCCTGAGACAGCTCTTGCAACATGGACCACTTCCAGCGCTTACCATTTTTTTTTTTTTTTCCTGCTAGTGGCTGCATGTCAGAATTGTCATAGCTGTTTCTTGTGATGTTGCCAAGTCACTGCTCCAGATAACAGACCTGTAATGCTATCAGGTTTCCAAGGCTGTTGTAACCCAAGTCTCACCTGTATTCTCAGATACCCTTGTCCCAGAGTGCAAGGGTAATTTTGGGGGCTGGGACTGTAAAGGTGGATCTCAGCTCAGCTCTGGCAGTGTTCTACCTCTATCCCAATGCTTGGGAACCAAGGGAGCTGATTCACCCCACGTAGCGTTGGGAAAAGATAATGGGGATAGTCATCTGGCCCGTCTGGATAACAGATCTTCCACCCATTGCCAATTAATGACAACTCTGTTAATGGCTCTAGCAGTAGTCTGAAAGTTCAGGGTTCAAGCACTGCTGACATGCACTATGAATGCAAGGAAGCTGTTACCACTGTAGATAACAGAAATGGCTTGTCACTCTTGTTGCGTGTCCTGAAAACAAAGCCAGGATGTAAGAGACACAAATAGCTCCGGCATGTAAAAGAGATTTACGTTAGTTAGGTAAGAGACAGGCACTTGAAAGCTAGGAAGGAATGGTTTCATGGTTGCCTGCACAATTGTTGTTATGAACTTTTGCTGGATGCATTATAATGTAGCTTTGAACAGGGCAACGACCTGTCTTTTTGGTTTGTTTCCCCCAGAGAACTTAGTAACTCATTCTGCAACCTGACGTCAGGCAGAATGAATGTTGTGCATGCAGCTTTTGCTGTCTGAGTTTGTGACCAGAGGGTAACGCGCTAGTGAAGACCCAATGGCGTTAATATTCCTGAAGCCATAGTTCCTTGTGCCTCTGTGGTTACAGAGGAGAACTGTGCAGGCAGTGTGCCCGTTTGGACCATTATCAATCATCTTCTCCGTACTGTTTTGTTCATTTCATTCTCAATAACCTGCCACTACTCCTGTGCTGTGGCTTTCCATTACTGCTTAGTGCTTTCTTCTTTTTTGCATTGCGTGATCTTAATTAGTATTCAAGCAGCTTCAGGCAGTGCAGAAGACTTCTGGTGACTTTCCTCCCCCTCCATGGCATAAAATCAAGCCAGCAGCCTGAAAGATGTGTTTTGGCCTGGAAGCTTTTGCGTAGAGTTGAGAGAACTGACTCATAAGGCTCAGCCCCCTTCCAGCCCATATAGCACAAATCACGATAAGGCAGGCTGTGTTCTGCAAAGTGTTCTCTGCAAGTGACAGAAAAGGAGAGGGCTTGGGGAGGCAAAGTATGTCTTGTTTCAGGATGAATTACCCTATTTTGTAAACTCAGTTAACTGTTTTTGTAGTCTGGATTTAGATGATTATCCTTGACTGAAAAAGGAGTGGATGATGTCCATCGTGCTGCTATTGTGCACTAAAATATCCTTGTGCTGTGATCAAGTCCAGCTAAGGTTCTGATTTTCAGTCTTGTATGGACAAAGCTTGGAGAAATAGGATGCACAGTTCTCTTAACATCTTATGTTGGGGATGCAATGCCTTGCCTAGGCCTTTCATTACTACCACATTCAGAGCTGTAGCTCACTATTCTGAAGGGCTGTCTTTGGCCATGTCCCGTTCTGGTACGCACAGACCTGCTGCACCTCCAGTGGAGGTGGCGGTACTGAAGTGTACAGATTAGCTGTTTGCAAACGTAGCAGGCACATCCTGCCACAGTCCATTTCTGCCCTTGGCATCATTCCTCCTGCTGAAAAACTGTCTGGGAGGGGTTCTGTTTTGCTGGGGAAATAAGCAAATTTAAGTTCCCAAACCAGCATGTGAATTTGCCTCACACTCTATATGTTAAACCACAAGCCTGGGCAGAAGTACTGTAATAAAAGGAAGGACACAAGGTACTCATAAGCTAATGAGAAGAAAATGGCTTTTTGACCAAGTTGTGAAATACTGGCAGCTTGTATTCAGGTTGTTTTCACATTAGGAGTTGTCTAAGAGAGACGAAGCATAAAGTGTTGCTCTAAGATTCTGCTGAGTTCCTGCTACTGTCCTATAAAGGCATTTTTTGTACTTCAGATCACTATTACGTGACCGAAAGCCTACTGTACCGGGACAGAAAGAGTTAAAAAGTAGGGCAGATTTCGTGATTCTTGCGCTCCATAGCAAAAACAAGTTTGGAAGGGACCAGCAGCACAGTAGACGGTTAACCTGGAGGGGTCTGGTGGGCATCTGTTCCCTGTGCTCCTTGTACCTCGTGTGCCACAGAATAAACTACAACCTGCTTTAATAAAGCTAAGCCAACATCATAAACGGAGGCAGTAAAAGGCCATTATTGCAGTTTGATGCTATCGGAGAAGTGCTGGGTGGAGTTGCTCTCAGGCTAGGTAATCTACAGTCCATGCTCTGTATGTAAGCAGGAAAAAAAACGAGTTCTCTTACCGACCTGATTTTGAGGAATGTTCCTTCCCAAGAGTAGATGTGGCTGAAAATAAAGCAAAAATGCATAGTTTTAATATGCATATCCACAGTGTGTTAAATTGCATTAAGTTACAGTGCCGTGCTCCTGCTGTGCTGGAGTGTCATGCACCCGCTAACTCTTTCAGACTGGATCAAATATTGTTTAAACTCCAATTCAGTTGTGAATGTTTCAGAATATGGATAAACTTACCAAAGGTACGTTGGTGTTATACAGAGAAAAGGGTACTGTGTGCTTTATAAGTTTATTTAAGCGTAAGATGAGGTTGGTGGGCTGCCAGTATGGGATTGAGGAAAGTGTAGGTTGCCTCCTTGAAAGAAAAGGAAAATAAATTTAGTCTCCGAAAACAAGAATTCCAGTTTCCAGGTTTAAAAAAAAAAAAAAAAGACCTGTAATAGGAGAATATTGTATAAAGCCAGGACTGTGTATGTGTGGGAACAGATGTGAATCGCCAGTGCATATGGTGGAAAATAATGTAATGCTTCGTTGTGTTCTCGGTCATCCAGGTACCAGATTAACCGTAAGTACATTAAAAAGGCCATTAAATCTTATATTGAATGGTCCACTGTGTAAATAGCATGCTTGTTGAAATTCCTAATTAATGTAATATCCCATAATTAGGGAGCAATTTGGTAGCAATTATTTTTTAGTCCTTATTTTTCTGAATGTGTGTGTTATATACGTGTGTGTTTATATGCACACATTAATATATGTGTGTGTATATATTTGCACACACACATATGTAAATTTTCTGGGCAAAGCAAAACAAATGACTTGGCTCACCATGCCCAGGTGTAACAGAACCCACTTACCAGGTTTTTTCTCTGCCTTACTGGAGCAGACTCTGATCAGAGGTGTCCTAAGGTTTCTCGGTGGTGGTGCTGCTACTGTTCTTTTTTGGCATCTCCCCCTGCCCCCGTGCTCCAGCACAAGTCAGCACTGCTTCCTTCCTTTCTTGCCACTGGTCAGCAAGGAGCTTGTTTGCAGGTTTGGGAAGCAACAGCCAACAGGCTTCTCCAGCGGACCGGTGAGTGACAGGATCATGCGGGCTCGTAGCTGAGTCTGAAACTCCCATTTTGCAAAGGCAAACATGTAGGTGGGACTCCAAAAAGTTAATTATTCAAAGCAAACAAACAAACCAAAAACCCTCTAGTTGTTACGAACCAGCTATTTTGATGTTAGTGTGTATTCTCCAACAACTGAAAACCCCTCTACTTGGGTAGGAAACATCAGAATGGCTTTTGGGCTGATAGTTTTGGTCCTGGTAGAAGGACCATTGCCATACTTCTCCAAACCCATAAGCCATCAACTAAAATTCCTGTTAGTAGGTGCCATTCTTCTCTGTCCATTAAAAAAGTAAAAAGCTTATTACTAGCTGTCTCTGTTGGCAAGTGTTCTTATCACGATGTAGAGCGTGTTGCTGGCAGAGGAGCTTTTGATGGAGAAGCTGAGACTAAATCTGGTGTAAGATGCGCGGGGTCTCCCTTGAAATGATTGTTTTGGACGCTTGGCTGCAGGTGGGTGTTGAGTATTCTGGAATACGGGGTGGGGTGTACTAGGAGATGGTAAAATATGTACTTGCTGGTAAAATACAAATAATTTAGATGAATAAAATTGTCAGAAGTAAGGGGAGCACAAACAGGTGTTTCTTACAGGAGAGTAAAGACTTTTTTTTTTCCAGGGGTATGGATGGTAGATGTGCTTAAACGGCAGTTTACACGGAGTGCCTTGGCCAGCACTTCGGCCGTGAGCCGAGTCAAGGTGCTCAGCAGGCTGTAGGACCTGCTGGATCCTGACTTTCCGGCGGGGGGTGGGGGAGGAAAATGTCTGGGGCTGTGGTGACCCCGGCTCAGATGGATTTAAATTACCCTGAAACTGCACCTTTAGGGTAACATTGCGGTAATTCTTTGTGAAGGCTGCCTCTTGCTGTATGAGAAAAAACCAGCCCAGCATATGTCTGTCAGGACTTGGTTCCCCTTTCTGTTGCTTTGAAAAGTAAAATTAAATTTTGCCTGTTTAACTATAACTGCTTCAGGCTTCCTCCCACCCAATGTTATCTCTCACTTCCAAGCCTGAGTCTCCAGCTGTGATCAGGTAGCTTTTCAGAAACAAAGGGTGTTGCTTATTCATGTTCTCAGGAAGTGGGACGGCCATTCTGGCTTATTTTCCCGTTTTGTCCTATTGTTCTACCATTTCACTTTTCAGTAATCTCAGTGATATTTTAGGCTTGATCTCTTGAATAGTTGGAGTTGCTCTAAAAAAAATCTCCTTGGAGCAGAAAGTTTGTATGAAAACACTTTGCCTGCTCTTTGTTCAACTTGCTTTTACATCTCTGAGGATTTGGATGTGTCAAGGTGGGGTTTCTGACCAGGTCCGTGGCTTCCCTTAAACTACTAAATTCGTGCTGCAGCACTTTGTGCATGGCAGTAACAATGCTTGTCTCCTGGCACAACGGTTCTAAAGATAGGCAAGAAAACTGGTTGTACCATACTTCTTCAAGGCAAGTATGAATTGGCCAAGTGACTTGCCTTTTTGCCGTGAAATTTGCTGCATCTCTCTGGCTGCTGGTAGCTGGAGTTGTCGCAGTGAGACAGCGTCAGGACAGCATCAGAACAGCTGTAGTGGGTGAATGGTGAGTGTTGTCAAGCTAAGAAGGAAGACTAAGAGTAACTAGAAATGGGAGAAGAAGTATTTAGTGTGTTAAAATTGAAACTTCCTTATCAGATGACCCATGGTAGTATGTCTTAACCATTTTTTTAGGCTACGTTCTCTTTATTTTGGTCTCTAGTGGAAAGTATCTAATGTGGACTTTGCTCCGTGCATGCACGTTGACGTAACGGAATCAAAACAATGTAGATTCTGGAGTAGAGACCTCGGTGTGCAGTTTGCCATGTACTTTTGGACTATATTCACTGAAGAGTCTCAGAATCCACTTAGGAGGTACTTCACAAGTGTTTGTGCCGTTAGTGTAAAACCAAGCATCTACACTTTCCTGGGAATTATCTTTAGAAGGCGGGTTTTTAATTTTTTTTTTTTTAAAGGAAAAGATGAATCGGATTGTGGTGCCTGAGGGATCAGGCGTTGTGGCACACCCTGAAATAAATATCTTTGACATCAGAGGGCTCTCAGGTTCATTGAAGGCGCAGCTGAAGCTGAAGGTAGCATTTGATTGTGCTAGCAAGTTGTGAACCTTGGGGAGACTGAAGGGCAAGAGGAAGCTCAGTTCTGTGGCAAGAGATTTGTGTGGAACTTGATGTCTAGTTTTGCAGTTTTGACCAAGGTGGCCCTGATGCCCGCTACCCTGCTCCATGCTCAGATGGGTGGCTTGCAGCAGTTGCAGCGGGGTGGGGGTAAATAATTTAAACTTGCTTTGTTGACAGTCTTTAGTTGCCCAGGAGTCTTGTAGGGTTAAAGACAAGATGAGAGTTTGCTGTGTTGTGAGGAGGAAACAACACTTTTCTGCTTGTGAAGAGGGAGCTTGGGTGCCTGCTTTCGTCTCCCACAATACTGTACTGCCTTGCCTCTGTTCGTAAGTGGTTACTGGAAAGAAAGAGGGACTGGGTGATCTCCCTTCCCAGCTTACCTCTGACCGTTTCAGGCCCACTCGCTCGGTATGGTGTCTGCGGCCCTCCACTCGCAGCTCCACCGGGGTGTTTGTTCAACATTGCTTGGTGGCCCAGCCCAGCTGCTGCCTTTTGGGTTCTTCTTCTGTGTGATGAAGCTTTGAAGCTCTGCTGTATCCTCGAAAATAGGTCAGGGTTTGCTTTGCCTCTTGTAAAGATGATTCCATGCCTGGGGCTGGAGATCTTGCTAGGGTCAGCCTAATTTTGGCTGTATAAAGCACATGGAAGTGGATAAAATGAAACCTGCTGTTTTTCTGGCATTGTTAGGGGATGACAGGTTGATAAACATAACCAAATAAGTATCTCTTCGGGAGAGTTTTCAAGCTTATTTTCACAGCCTGCGTTTTTTGGAAGGTATGATGGCTAACTCCTTGCTATAATGCTTTTTCTTTCCTGACTCCTGGAAGAAAGATAAGATTGTCACAAGTGTGTGCCATTCTTATTTGAAAATCCATTTACATGATCAAATTGTGGGAATCTATCCTGAATTGTTTTAAGCTTTTTTTTTTTTACTTCCCATCGGTATCTTCAATGAGAGTAATGATTACAATCTCATGTATAGTAAAATCAGCAATTCAGTATAATAGCCTTTGGTGTAACAGCACTCACAAGTGTTTAACTTTGGGAATTACTCTGGTATTATCAGATATGTTGAATATAAGCAGAGCTGGCTCAATTCCAGTCATACTTGTGGAGACACATACTGCGAATACTCGGAAGTCAAAACGTGGTGCTACTTTGAAAAAGAAGCTGAGTTGTAAAGCCAAGCAGTTATAAATCCCAGCAAAAATCCCAGTTGCTGTTTCAACCTCGGTTTTTTGGCCCTTGTACTTGCCTGGTGTGACTGGGTGGTGTAGGAGTCCGGAGGGAAATGCGGTGTGTGCTCAGGTAATTAAAGTCTGGCCTATAGTGCATACACAGTGGGAGCCAGAATTAAGCTTGCACCATCATCTGTAAATCTTAGATTTGCTAATTTGAGGGCATGACTTACTAACTGCTACCCACTCCTCAAAGGCACATTGGAAACGGAACCCTCTGCCTGGTGTTGGCAGCTGCTTGTGTATCTTGAGACTCTGCAAGCTGAAGCGCCTTCAGGGACAATTCATGAGAGCTGGCAGCAAGAAAAGGTGATGCTTCAGACTGACATGCCTACTCTGGCATTTAAAGTTTCTTACTCAAATAGCCTTAAAACAAATGCAAATTTGAAGTATATTTTCTTTTTAAAAAAGCCTTTTATGTACTTCAGAAGATTCTCTTTAAACTACATTTCTGTCAAAGTGGTATTTTTTCATCAGGGCCATTGAAGGCAGCTCTGTACTGCCAGAACTAGTTTCCTGTTGAAACTTAAACATTTGTTTAACCTTCCATCTGTCATTGGTGTGATTAGCTGGTCCTTAGAAAACAAAAAACCCCCAAATGTCATGCTGCTTTAAATAAGGAAAAAGAACATTCCTACTCTCCCAAGCAGCCCCTGTTTGCATTAAAAACCAGACGAATCTGTTTGGATCAGACTTCCCAAAACAAACAGAGTGTACTTTGGATTAAAAATTAAGGGATGGTAAATTTGCCTCGAAATTAAAAAGCCCTGAGTAACGGGGAATTATGCCTTCGTGGTGTCTGTTAGGCTATGTGAGCTGCCACAGGCTGTATCTGGGGCATATTCTTCCTATGAGTGAGTTGCTGTAATTTGTAATGGTCGTGTTGTGAGCCTTCCAAACGTCAGCATCCTGTTTACTTGCTTTTAAGCCCAACAGTTATTACATTTTATGTCCCCAGTTTGTGCTATTGGAAGAACGTAGCCTGTGATACGCAGAACGGATACGTCCCCTGAGCTGAGCTGACACTGAGTTGTTTTGCAGTTCTTGGTTTATTGAAGACGTTACGTACAGTTACCAGTAAAGCAGAAATAACTTATTTGCCAGTGTATGCTGGAGAAATGGACCCATTGTTACATAAAAAAAAACCCCCAACCAACAGTGCAGCTGCTTGAAATAAAATTGGAATATTGTTGACGTGAGTAAAACAGGAATGGTTTATTTCTAAAGGTTGTTCTGGGCTAAGTGATAACCTGTCTCTTCCGGGAGTTTTCCAGCAGTGTCAGCAGTGATAGCCTTTTGGGGCATGAGGTGAACAGTTTATTTTAGGGATGGTTTTGTGGTCTGTAAATATGTATACACATTTGGCATTCTGAATGATGTGTAAATGTGGAGCTCGCTACCAGGTGGTCTGAAATGAGAAGGACCGCCCATGGCGTGGCTGCTGTTTTCGAGGCCCTTCGCAAGTGAGCAGAAGTGGTTCTCTCCTGCACAAGAATGAGCCCCATTCCTGAAATGTCTGGGTGTGTTGCTTTGCCCACACCGAATGATTTCGTCTGACCTTTATTCACTGAGTGCTTTTTCTTGCTGGACGTGCAAATACACTGCTGGCTGAGATCGAGGTCTGCGTTAAGGTCAAATAAGTGCTTTGTATATGTTCCGTCAAACTTAGGAAGGGAGTTTATTACTGGTTCTGGGAGCAGGATAACTTCTTGAGAGACAGAAGTAATGCACATAATTCTGCTATGCTGAAGGAATGATACTGAGCAATGCATTACTCTGAGTTTTGTCTCCGTTAAAATGTCTTCTGTCAGTGTATTAAAGGATAGACCGCCTGGAGCGTAACACTTCTGGAGCTCTTTTCCCCATTTGGTTCTGACTTCGGGTGATTACACACCATTATAAATTACCTGAATATTTTTATTGTATCCTACTATATGAAATACACAGGAGCATACTCGTAGTTACTTGCTAAGTTTAACCACCTAATGTTGGTGATTAAAAAGGCAAGGCAAGAGTGTTGTCTCTCTTTAAAAAATGGAATTTTTCTCCTGATATGCCACTTCCTCAGAATCTTTTTGTCAGTAAATTAAGCAAATGAGTTCTTACCATCTTTGCCTGTTTTTTCAGTTGCATTCAATGTTTCCTATCCTTGCCTGCTGCACTTTTTGCTTCCATCTCTCTCCACTTTGTCCTGTCCTACGTATATCGACTTGCTCCGGTGTAAAGGCTGTGATACTGCGTGACGGTCGCTGCCTCTCAGGCCTGCTTAAATCCACCTGGGAAGAGAATATTTGTGCTGGGTCCAATGCAGTTCCCCCTCTTGGCTATGAGGTGCTGTGATAATAAACCACCACAGTAAACAGAAATTGGGTTTGTACTATTTGTCTGAACATACCCACAGCATGAAGTAATTCCACAAGTCCGTGCTTGGAGTCCTGGCCCAGGAACAGCCTTCTGCACGGTGGGGAACAGTAAACTCTCTTATAAAAGCAAGCAGTGGAGGGGTCTGTGCCTCAGTGTCAGTGTGGTGCTTAGCTTTCACTTCTCTCCCACCCTTAATTTTATTTTTGTTCTTCATTAAGCTGGTATGATGAAGCTACATTGCAGTCTTCTGGGAAACCCATTGTCTTCTGCTGGCAACATCTGAGGCCCGGCAGAGAAATGTTGCATAAATAAAAATAAATAGCACCCTCTGATCCCAGGGACAAGCGAGGCTTTTCTGTCTTGGAGCACAAGGATAGCAGCAGACCAGCTTGCGTTGGCATGGAGGGAAGATAGGCCAGTTACCTGTAGCGCTCAGAGGTGATGGCAGCTTGTCAAACCAGGACATGTGAAGAGAGATCAGTGCCTGGGGATGTGACACTGACTTGTAAGATAACACACCCAGCAACTTTTGTACACTTCAGATAACAACAGTAGTGGTGAAGGGTGTGGCGGTGTGGGTACGTCAGGGTTTTGCATCACGCTGTGCACGTATTTGTGTGCTTTGAGGACTCGGCCCCCTCCTTAGGACCTTTCAAATGGAGCTTATACCATGAGCTAGTTAAAGGAGCAGGTCAAATTAAATGCTCGAGTGTAAAGTTGGTGGGGATTTGGTGTATCAGCTTCTTGGTCGCTGCCCAGTGTCAGAGCTGGCATTAGAGGTGTCAGAATTGTGTCTGGTGCAAGCCCAGGAGAGCCCTGTATCAGATGTGTGGAACCATGCCGTGCGTTTGAAGCACACTGGTGGTTTGCGTTTGCCCAGTTTGAGGTTTCTGCGTTGAAATCTAAATTTAGCACCGACCCGCATTCAGTAATTTTAACGCTCTGCTGCTGTGTGAGGCTCGGTCTAGAGTTACACGGCATCAGTGGTGGCAGCTGAGGCTTGCCTTGATGCTCTGCAATCGTAGCTGCACTGCAGGGCTGCGCTTTTCTCTCCCTAGATGTGTTAATACTACAGTGCTAAAGGCACGTGTGCTGTGGCACTACCCTTTGTGGTTTCCATCACAAGATACTCTCCCACCAGGGTTAAATGCGGATCCTGAAGCAGTGAGCGGAGCCAAATCTGCAGAGCTCTTGTTAACTCCTGTGCGTCATGTACTGAAGTGAAAGCGGAATCGTTAGCCCGCGCTGGTCACTCACGCCGCGCCTGTGGGTATAGCTGTGCAGCCACTGCAGGGCTGAGGGACTGGCCACGCGTCTGATGGCATCGGCACTGGGATAGCTGCAAGGGGATCAGCATGATTCCTCATGGTTCCTGAGTGCACTGATAATCATTGCAGCCGGCGCTTGTGTGGAGGTAGATCTTTCAGTCTGCAAAGCACGTTGAACCCTGTCCCCTGTGGCTGTAACTAGATCTTCGGGCAGGGTGGGGGGTATCTGGTCAAGGAAGTGGTTTTGGAACCCTCTTAACAGCCCTGCAAACTGGTGACAGTCATGTGATTCCCTAACAGATAGTATCCAAGGCTTCCTTTTAACTCTGCAAAGAATTTACTCCTTCAGGAATGTAAGCCAGCTGCTGTTCCCAAACGGTTCTTGTTTTTCTTACTGGAGCTGAAAAAAATGTTCAAAGCTTTAAAGCAAATGAAAAGAAATATATTTGAATTGTGCGTCATCTGCGTGATGCAGTTACAGGTTGAGTTGTGTTGGAGGAAATAGGATCCTGTCTGAGCTTGTATACGTTAGCCGGTAGAACTCAGAAAGCTTTGGATTGGATCCAGGATGGGAGAATACTTTTCTCACTAAATAGGCTTCGATGCTAACAATTATAGTTTAGATTTTTTTATTCAGGTTAAGCCATAAATTATTTTTAGTTAGAGTTGATGCATCTTTTCTACTTCCAAATTTGAAAGAAAGGATACTGTTCATTTATGTTGGGCTGTGCTAATTATCTTCGTCTTGTATGTAAAGTAGAAGGTTAAACAATTGAAAACACTGTAAAAAATTATAATTATGGGACAATTGGAAGTATAAAATGAACGTTTTAAACTGATGATCTCTCCACCCCTCCATAATTTATTTCAGGTTTATGACTCCGACTGTTGCGACAGCATTCTTCTGGAGCTGCGGGAATATCTGCCAAAATACTTCGGTGTCTGGTCACCACCTACTGCACCAAATGGTACTGTTCTAATTTTATCTGCTAATCCAAACCTCCTGGAAAAGTCTTCCAGAGACTGATTTTTGGCGGTTGCAACTTCAATAGGGGTTTTTTGGTTTTGTTTTGTAACCCACTAATGTTCCCTCTAACACCTGGTTCGAGTTTGCAGTCCTCTGGCTGAATTAGGTCTTTGGGCTCTTCCAGCAGAGACGAGGCATGGCCGTCTGTATGGCAAATGTTTCCTGAGAGGCTGGACCTGATTCATAGTGCCCCGGAGCTGCTGCTCTGGACAGGGTCATGTCAGAGGAGTGGCTTGGTTGCGTGTTTATGTCTGGCCAGGCCATTGGAGCAAGAGACAGGCGCTATGTGGGTGTGTAAGGAAGGAAAATGGGATAGGTTGGGGCCTCGTGGGAAGCGTTCAAGCTGGAATCTGCTGCTGGATCTCCAGAGGCTGGATCCCATCGCCATGTCATACCGCACAAAGCAGTTACTTCAGCAGGTACCTCGCTGGGCAGCTCTGGTTGTCATCCTGTTACTGGTTGGAACGGAACGAAGCTCTGATACATGAACTTTGTGTTTGTGTAACGTTAGGAGTCACGAAGAAAAAGGTATTTTGGGAGGACAATTTGAAGATTGTCTCTGCAAGAGAAAATAGATATTACTGATGTATTTAGAACAGAAACTATTTTTTTCTTCTGGGATCTTTTCTTACTCACACCGGGGAAGTGGAGCTTCTGGAACACACAGAAACAAAAGGATGCACCAAAGGTAGAATTGTGCTCCTTTGACATAGCTCTGTCTTCTTGTACTTACGGTATCACTTGATAGATCTGTTTCCCAAAGAGAGTAGTAAGACAGTGTACGAAGACACTGCCTACATTCTGTGGAAAAAAACGCGAGGAGGATTGTGGTAGTACCCAGCACTTTCTTGGCTCAGATTTGCCTTCACACTTTCATATTTGGCACTAACTGATATAGCTCCACTGGAGCTATCTTTTTCCTTCCCTCAGAATTATATGTGTGCCACTGAGCTCACTTAATGTCTCCTCCAAATTGCAAATCAATTTTTTTCTATATACAGTAGGATCTTAAGATGTAAAAATATGTGGTCTAGCCAAGATACAGTAATTCAACACATCCCCAGTTTACTTTGGAAATTCACTAGCACTGTGCCCCACGGGACTGAATTTTGGCAGGTCTCCAGTAGCCAGGCGTAGCCAGTAGGAATAATGGCTTAAAGGAAGAGTAGCTTTGATTTTGTTTTGCTTCTCAAAAAGGTTGTGCTCTATCAGGAGCCCTCTTCGCAGAAGGCTGTGGTGGGGGTCCAGACAAAACGCTCCATTGCCAGCTCTCTTACCTGGAGCGTTAATGAGTTTTGTATAGTCTTGATCGCGTTGGAGATGATGGTGCTTAACCGAACGTGTGCGTGCTGGATACATCCAGAGCTAAGGAGGTAACCGTTCACGTTGGAAGTCACCTGTTTTTTAGTGGATATTGCAGATGCAGTTTTGCCAGCGCCAGGTGTGAAGGAAAAACTCTGTGATGCTTTTGTGTGTGTGTATCACTGCTCAGCACTGGAGGTGAAAAGAATCAGTGGTGTTGCATTTAAACTACATACAAAGTAGGGAAAAAAGTTAGAAAAATCGGAA
>NW_010415840.1:28408-29576 GCF_000710305.1 Buceros rhinoceros silvestris | reverse complement strand
AGAGAGGAAGTAACCGCACAGAGGAGGGAACATGGAGAGGCTCTTTTGGGGAAGTTGGGGATGGGTTTGTTACCTGTGGATTAAGCTCTGGTTCAGGAGATTGAACAATATGCTTAGCTGTTGCGGTGTGTCCCGGTGACACTGGATGAGGGAATCTGGCTGCTAGAAAGGTATCTAGTTCCTAAATGTAGATCGAGGTTGTATTCCTAGGTGTTTGCAGTCTTGTCTTTGGAAGAAGACTGACCTTTCCTTTGGCAGTCACTGCTCTGCAGACTCTGGGGACACAGCTCCATACAACTTCCGAGTACTGAACCCAATAATTCCTTGGTGTTGCTAAATTGGACTTCTAAAAAAACCTAAAAATAAAATTAAACAATCTATCAGTTACCAGACTGCATGTCCTGAACTATGGTATTCTTATGGTGCTTGTGAGAAGGAGCAACGGTTTGCCTGGTTTGCCAGGGCAGGGGGAGGATGGCCATTGTGGTGCTTGTTTCATACAAAGCTCTTTTATGGATGAGATAATGAAGAGGGAGGGAGGGCGGGCTCTTTGGTGAGTGGTGACATCATAGGTGTGCTAACATCGTGGTTGTTAGCAAGGGTAGAGAGTGTTGAGTAGCTTCATACAGGTAGGAAGAGAATTGTATTCTTGTGGTAGGGGGGGAAAAAAAAAAGTGAATTGATTTCTGACCACTCTGAACTTGATCTGTGACTGTCTCTGAGTTTCAGTGTGGCAGGTGAGCAGGAACTGCAGTGGGAAGGTGGAGAACACAAGGAGTTTACCTTCTTGGAGAATTATTTAGAGAGAAGCATCAGTCTTCTCTGCTGAAAATGTAGACGAGTGGATGAAATGGCGAGCTAGAAGGGGTGGGGAATGTATGAATGTAAATGAGAATACAGGAAGTGTGACAGAAGAGGTGAACTGATACTCAGTGTCAATAAAATTTGTAAAGTAACTGTCCGGTCCTGCTAAAACGGCATGCCTCGTACTGCTGCACAGGGGATGGAGTGACAGTCCGTCTCCCTAAGCTAAGCTAAAATGGGAGGGAGGCGATTTGATCTGAGCTCCGGGTTTACTGGCATTGTGGGCATTTGGAGTTTAATAAAGAAGAGGAAAAGTTGTTATAAAGGTGTAGGAGCGATGTCAAGCTTTTTGTATTTCCTGCTG
>NW_010415840.1:13833-28296 GCF_000710305.1 Buceros rhinoceros silvestris | reverse complement strand
TCCTTGTTGCCGCTGCTTGCTTTTTTTTTTTTTTTTATAATAACTTTACTGCTGCTCAGTTCATACTGTGCTCTGATTTTTTTGTGGCCTAAACTGAGAACAGGGGAGATGAATATAAGCCAGCTTCAGACCTTTCTTCCCATGTTGCTGGGAGCAGCTGAGGCTTTTCCCTGCTTGTTCATATGTTTAGAGAGGTGTCTTACGAGTTATGGGAAGTCAGATGCCTCAAGTTACGTTGTCGCTTCTGATTCCAGTGCGGACTGAACGCACCAGCCTGTACGTGCTGAAGTCTGCCATGGTTCATGCCGTGCCGACATGCTAAATTTTGGTGGTCTTTCGGTTTGTCTCCTTTAGGACTCTGCTAAAATATGTAAATAATATGTCAAGCCACATCTTCGTGCCTTGCCACTGAAAAATAGGAGGGGGGAGGGCAAAGCTCTGAGGAATCATTTTGTTTAAACCCTTGAAATTTATAGTCAGGATTATCTACCAAAGCTAAGCTGCAAAAATCCTTATGAATTGTTTTCTCTGCAGGGGATTTTAATTTAACATGTTTTTAGGTGGTGAGTGCACAATTTTCAGAGGCACGTTGGGTTAGCAGTGAACTACGTAATAATTTAGAAAATCCGAACTGCCTGAAAAATCTGCAGTTTCTTATTTAGTGAAAGGAGAGGAAGGAGAGTGCTCCAGTTAGGCTCAGCTGCAGGCTTGGTGGTGACTTCAAGAAGGACATTGGGTTCAGATCCCCAAAGGCTGTATGAGGGCACCTGACGTGAAAAGGTCGAGCAGTGCTACCGACTGATGTCTGAACCTGCAGCAGACTTAGCCTTAGTCTTAATGTGTCCAGATACCGTAGGAGTAACTGCTGGAAGTTGTGGTACGCTCTGATACTGTGGGTTTGGGGTCTGCTTCAGTAGACCAGAGATACTGAACACAGTACAAATAAGAACCCAACAGTGCCAGGAGAAACGAAGCCTAAACGAAAAAATAACTTGGTATAATGCTTCATCTGTGGTGGCATTGCTGTCCCCGCTTTTTGAGACTGGGGGTGTGCACTGAACAGATGCAACGTCGTCTTACTTCTGAGCTAGCAGTTAGCTGACAATGAAGACTTCAATAACAATTCCAAAAAGTGGGAGAGAGATGAGTCATTTCTGGATAATTCACAGGCTTTGCCAAGTAATTAGTATTTCCCAGGGTTAGTGTTAGCTCCTAAGTTATTTTAATGCTTAATTTTCCTAAAATAGTAATTGTTACATTTTTAGGAGGTCAGTAAGGGAGATATTCTAGTTTAACAGGTCTGAAATGGATGGGAACTAAGAAGTGACAGATATTTAGAACTTTTAAATGACTTGGAGGTGCTGTACGATCAAAGATAGGGCTTTGGGCCAGTGGAGTAGAGGACAGCGGATAACCCTGGGTGCTCTACACATGCCTTCGATGGAAAGAGCACAACCGTCTGGCCTGCATTTTGTCTGAAGGGAAGCATGTGAGGTTTGGGGAGAGTTAAGTTCTGGTTTTTAAGCTAATTATTTTTGTGGGTTACCTTTTTGCTGCATTATGGAAATAGCTGTTTTTCACTACTTTAATACGCAGTTACATTTTAGGGCGATAAACCCAATGCGGCTAAACGATGTCTTGCAATTAGTATAATTTTGTAGCAGTGTGAGTCCAGAGGTGCTCATAACGTAATCCAAAGCATTTTGGAGTTGGTGGTGAAGGACTGCAGCCATATTCTGAGAGGTTTTTGAAATTTTTTTATGTCCCCACCTCCCATGGCTTACCTCTGGCTCAGTGCTTTCGAGAGCTAAGTACTGAAACCCTTGAATTTCAACTAGCTGTGGTTTTCTGGATTGTTTTAGAGTAATGAGACGAGGGTATTGATTGCAGTGATTTCCATAATATGCAAAAAGGATAGGTGTGAAGGGTGACGCGTAGACTTTCACAAGTTCTGTTTGAAGAACAAAGAGGCAACAGGTTATACAGACTCGCCTGGAGTGGTTTCCCAAAGCCCCACAAAAGCTGTGCTAATTCCTGACTGAATTAGACCTGTGCGTAAAAACTTTGAAAAGAAAAAGTGGCTCAGGCAGAGAGAGTATTTGTCCCGCTTCTCCTTAGGGGATACGTAGCGAGCACACACTGAGTGTGTTCACTGCCTGCAGCTTCCTGAGGTTAAGTATGAGTTATTTTAGCTTGTATATCCCTGCAGCTGTAGTTCACAAACCTGGTTTATGGGTGAGCTAGCTTACAATGAATCTATTTTGCTGGAGCTGGGTTGATTCCGTAGCCCAAAGGACATTGAGAAGTACTGTAAGCTGACACGGGTGGTTAGTGGGAGACTGGAGTTGTTAAAATAGTGTATTGGTTTGACACGCTTTCCTGAGAATGACTTTGCATTGTCAATATGCATAGTCCCATTTATACACAAAGCAGGCTTTAAGGATTAAATTAAACCTATTTCAGACTGACACATATGTACTTTGGGGAACTGGGACGTTCGGTCATGATGGTGTAAAAATCGAAGCTCTGAGTAGGACTCATCACTAAGCAGTCCCTTTCATTTCTTTTCCTTGAGCAAGTGTTTCTACTTGTGAAATGGAGCATTGCTTGTTCCCTTCGAACTGGATTTCTTACCTGTCTGTACAGCTATCCAAACCAAGCACTTGGTCCCTCTTCTCTCTTTAGACTTGAACTGTTTTTACTTTCTTTGGCAATCCTGTTTTAGACTGCTGCAGGAATGGGGAATGACACAATGGTTTTGTGTATTCAGATTGCGCTAAAGCCAAAGAAATACACTCATGAATAGGCTGTACTTGGAAGAAAAACAAACCTTAATGTGAAGTTTGTGACTGGTAGCGGGTGGATTTGCAGAAGCTGAAATCAGAGTCTTCTGAATGCAGAAGAATGAGATGTCTTAATGCTGGCTGTTGTCTTGGTGCCTATTGTGCTCCGGCAAGGGCTGGAGATCTGTGCGAGCTTCCTCCAAGCAGAGTTGTCTGCAAGTCAAGCAGTTACTGAAGTTTGTTTTCTTGTGTTGTGACAATCGGTGCTGTAGATCATATCAGTAGTAGTCTCTTACCTGCACTGGAGAAAAGCATAAAGCAGTTTGACCAGGTTCTAGATACTCCTTTAAGTCTTCAGGCTCTCCAAGGACTTGGGTTCTTTTGGTCCACCCGCCCTCCCAAAGGGACTTTTGGAAATAGCGTTTGGAATAGCGTTCAAGGCGTGTTTTCCCCAAAAGGTGTGCCATGAGAAGTGAGTACAGAGAGGAGTGGGATAAAAAGAAGAAAAATGAAATGCATTTCATCCCCTGGAGGGTAGGACTCTGAAATGTTAGTTTGATATTTTTAAATGGCACAAAGAAAAATTGCTGTTTTAATTCTAGCCCTGCCACCCAGAGAAAGAAAACACCATCTCCATTGCAGAACCAGCCATACAGTGCGTGCTTACTGCTCCTGTTTAAAGTATGTTAATGTCTTAATAAAAGCTACTCGTGAATGTGAATTTGAGTGCTAGGTTAGCACGCTTTTAATTGTATGCCATTTTGTAAACAATAAGGCATTTAGAATTCAGTGCCAGCAGAATTTATGGGTGTCAGTGACCATGATTTAGTCTGTGTTCGGAGACAAATTTGACTCTTAAAGAACTCACATGGGACTGAGCCTTAAAACTCTTCTCCTTCCTCCGCAGAAGCTCAGCAGAAACTCTCATTACTTTGCTTTGACCTACTGTTTATGGAAGTTTTGTCTTTTTAACAGATACATATCTAAAACTGGAAGACGTGACCCGTAAGTTTAATAAGCCTTGCATAATGGATGTAAAAATAGGTCAAAAAAGTTACGACCCGTATGCTTCAGCTGAGAAGATACAGCAGCAGGTCAGCAAGTACCCACTGATGGAAGAGATTGGCTTTCTGGTGCTTGGCATGAGGGTAAGAACTCGTTTTGTTTTCCAGTTCAGCTTGTGCTCTGGCCTCTTGTCCCACACCTGGTACAGCAGCTCGTTTTTCTAGTAAGTGACAATTCTCTTGAGTTTTACGTAAATAAAGCGTTATCTGAATACGTGGGTAGTGCTGGTATCAACTGTTGTGTGAAACATGTTCCAAAACAGTGCTCTTGTTCACCACAAACTTGGCCGAGTCCCTTCTGGGAATCTATTTGCAACCTGGGTTCCGTGTGTGCGTACAAGAAAGGGCTTGGGACAGACCGTAGTTATTTAAAACTGACTGTAGCTGCAAATATTTCTTCTCAGATAGGAAATATTTAGGATCATAGAAGTATTTATTTTACTGTCAGGCTTGTATCAGAGATTTACATAACGAACCAGTCTTTGTAGTAATTTAATAACGACCTGTATCCTCCCCAAATTTTTCATCTTGACTTTTTTTAATAAAAAGAACTTCCGTGTTATTTTTCTATTTAGGGAAGAGTAAGTTAGCTCTCAGAGGTGACGCGTGTAGCTAAAAATAGCTGCTTACATTCTGCATCTAAAAAAGCTTTCCACCAGAAGAAAACCTCTTTGATGCTTACACACTTGAGGAGTGACTGTCAGTTGAAGGTTAGTTTGAGATGGACACGGCCCTGCAGGTGTCCACACTAACTATTAGATTGCCTCCTCTTAGGTGAGGAGAAGGATGAAGATTCAGTATTTGTGTATTGGCTACTCCAAAACTTCAATGTAAAGAACAGCTGTGCAGAACACTTACGGGTCGGTAACGTGAATGTGGTGGTGCCAGTAATGAATTCCTGATGCGAGGCTTTTAAATACTTTTCTCTGCTGTGATTGGCACAGGAATAATTTTCTTTTTTGATGCGAGATTTTGGTTTTCCTTCTTATATAGACACAGCCAGGGCTTCTCAAGCTCTGCATCAACAGAGCTGAAGGCTTGATAAGCTTCCCCTTTGCTGTCAGATAGCAACAGCACACAGATTGCCCCATTGTTTGAAATAATTCTAATATCTCTGTAATGTTTTGTACTTAATTGCCTAGGCTCTCAGCCTGAACTCCATCTTGAGATAAGCATTTACAGCTATAAATTGTAGTGGTCATGAATAGTAATTATGTAAGCCTATGAGAGAGAACGTGGGAGTCGAGTCAAAAACTGGTGGAACAGTTCAGATCGAGAAGGAAGGCTGGAGATTATAGCTTTGGATTTGGCTTATGCCGTTACATAACCTTTCTTATCTCATGGAAAACAATGTACTTCACATCCTTTGTTTCACAGCAGTGCAAAAGGAATGAGCGCTTGCTTCCACCATGTTGTTCCTTGTGACTCTCGCTTCTAACGTTGTCATTTATTGGTGGCCTTATCCTGTTGCAGAAATTCTTTCGATTCTGCAATTCAGACTTGGCGTGTACTGATGGTTGCCCCAAGCGCTGCAGTTTCCCATCTAGTGTTTAACTAGATGAGATATGTTTTATGCCTTTGGTACCAGATTGCGTGCTGGAAGTTATTTTCTGAAAGGAATTGGAAAGGTTCCTCCTCCCCTCACTCAACACTTAGCAAAGTCTATATTCAGAAGGCGTTTTCTCTGCTCAGCTTGCCACCTCTTGATTATGGGGTGCTCTCTGCCTGTCTGCCTGCTTTTTTTTTTTTTTTTGCGGGATTCTGTAAAACACTCCCCTGTGCGGGCATTCACTGCCTGTAACAGCACTCGTGCTGGCTAAAGGTTACTAGTGTTCGCTGGACAAAACACAGAATAAGACGATTCAGAAAGCAGAGAGGTTTGGGTTTAACCTCTCCATTCAGTGTTATTTTTAACGTGGAGGTGGGTTTGCTTATTCAGGTTCCATTTTAGAAGAGCAAGAAAGAGAGGGACAGGGAAAATAGAAAATGTAGTTACCTGTGTTTTTTAAAGCACACATCAAATAAACTATTGTGAGGAGATACAAGCAAAAATGTGTGGTAGGTGGGGGGGGTTACCCCCTGGTTTATTTATAGAGGGTGTTCAACCCCAAAAGGCATTGATAAAGCCCTTTTATGCACTGGTAAACAAGCAGTCATCTATTTATGAGTAAAGTATTTATGGTTTGTCCTTAAAAGAAGCGAGTCTCCTATCTGGCAGAGCAGTGATTTACGTACGTAGTTCTGGCATTTGGCACGTGCTAAACTATATTCATCTTAATGCACTGACCAGGCAGAACAAATGCATGGAACATGTTTTGGAAATACAGCCACTTCACCAGCATTTGCTGAAACCCCAATTTCGTATTTAGTGGAGAGGTTCCCACCTTTAACAGGCGAGGACATGGATTCGTTGAAGTAGTGAGAGTTTAAATAGAAGTTGGAAAACTAAGGTATGGTTTCAGTAGCAAAAATACATGTTGCAGTATGGTTTCAGTAGCAGACACATCTTTGCAGCACGTGTGGTGTAAAACCGGAGTCATTTGTGTGCTGCTGAATACAGGCAGAATGGGCGGCTTGCGAGCTCCTTTCAGTTTCCCGATCCGTTCCAAACCTACAACTCCAGTTTCGACAGGTTCTCTTTTTCTTCCAGAACATCTTGATTGCAGTATCTCTGAGTCCATAATATTTCTGGGATGTGTTTTTAAAGCACAAACTGGGGATTATGTAACTTTGCCAGTAAAATTCATCTTTTATTGCTTGTGCCTGTGAACTATTGCATGCAGATACCTCATCAGAGCTGTTTTTACAAGTGAATTTCCTGATCTACAGCACGTGGTCCTACAAGATACTTTAAAACTGACTGTGGCTGAGTCCGTTTCAGGAGTTCTTTAGGAGACCTTTCTCGTATCGTGGTAGTTTTCATAAGCTTCGCTGTGTTAATAACGAGATTTAGGAAAGAGGAATAATAAAGCTGCATAATAATAAATCCTGCATCTAGCGTTCATGTTCTTCCACAGTAAAAAATGGCCAGAAGTGGGTTTTTTACATTTGTAAGTCTAATACAAGTTTTGATGTTTAAGAAAATAAGAAGGCTTGTAGATAAAACAAAAACTTAACCCTTCCTCGCAAAACTAAACCAACCAACCAACCCACAGCAAACCAGAGAAACCAACTAAAAGTGCAGTAAAAAACACCCTTTGAACAAGCAAGGCTGCCAGTAGTCTAGAAATAGGTGTCTGCGGTGGTTGAAATGCCTGGTAACCCAAGGCTGTGGCTGGATTCTCGGTGCTGTCTTTGTCACCTGTGTGTACCACCACCTGCTCCACTTTTCTCTCCCTTGTCGCACCCCGGCCCTGGCAGCTGAGTTCGGCTCCTCTGTTTCTCAGTCCGACGGGGCCGCAGCCGTGCTGCAGAACTGAAGGCAGCAGTTCTTTGGAGTCCTCTATCTGCTAGCGGATTGAAGGGTGTATTTCATTCGCAGAGCGAAGCAGCAGATTCATCTGTCATCCTCCCGGGCGAATTCTAGCAGATGGGCTCTCTGGCATTTTTTCCAGCCATTTTTCTGTACATGAAGGACTCATCATGTGTTTGACAGCTGGTCCAGTTTTGTCCTTATGGCTGATAAGATTTCCTGTATGTTAGGGAAAAGCTGATGATGGATGAATGAGAGATGGCCTCTTTTTTCCGCCCTATTATATAAAAAGGAGGCATAAAATTAATTTATTTTAATGAGGTGCTCTATGGAAGTTCCGGGAGTCCAGAAGTATGTATTAAGCTCTTTTGAAAGCAGTTCATGATTTAACTGCAGTGCCGTTGTTTCTTTTATTTAGGAGATGATTAGTCTGCTTTCTCACTGAATTTAGTTTCAACATCATTTCATTCTACAACTTACTTATGTAAGGACCTTCCTAAAACTTTCTATTAATTGTCGGAGCATTTGGTGCTGTACTCTGTCATACAAAGCACTCTGTCAAATACAAGAAGATCAAAGAAGCAAACCAGGTAGAATAATATCTAAGTATAGTCCTGGAAGGGGGGGACCAGGGTTGCATCCTTTCTGTGCTGAATATTCAAGCCAGCAGTAGGCAAGATTGGGTGTACTTTCATCACTTGTGGTCTAGCAATAAGTACATAAGTGTTTGTTGTGAGGTTTTTTTTAAAAAAAAAAAAAAGAGGAGGGGTTTAGAGAAATGGATTTAGAAAAATGGGCCTGCTCCCAGCAACAGTTATAGTGTTACAGCCTTACTGTAAAGCTGTAGTGTCAAAGAAGAGAATGTATTTTTAAAACATTCTTCCTCCTTTATTTTTTCTTCCAATCCTTGTTCTACTTTCTTTTGGAAAAAGGGAAGAAAATAAGGCTTGTTAAAACTCAGTGTGTAGGTCTTTCAGTGTGGCAGGATTGGTCCCTGAGGCATCAGAGGGCTGCAGAGAAACCTGGGTTCTTCAGGCATGAAGGAAACCTGTCTATTTATGTGGGGACAATCCGTGAGGTCCAGGCAAAAGGTATCCAGCTGTGGCTGTGGATCTCTGTTGACCCCTGCGAGGATGATGGACCGGTGTTGGACGTCTGGGTTAGCCGGGCTGCTGCCCGCTTACCCCACACTTGTGGCCCGGCTCCAGTTCTGGCAGCAGTTTGAGCACTGACCTTCAGATGCCAGTGAGGAGTGCAGAGGTGCCTGGCTGTAAGCAGAAGACTCTGTAACACTTACACACTCCCTCGCTCTTACCTGCATGAGTGTAAAATAGGGGTGACCGTTAAGTATATTTATGGAAAAAATACGAGGGACAGAGAGCTCAGCGAAGTCTGGATGTCTCAGCATCAGAGTGTCGATCTCCGATCTCCGTGTTCGTGCTTGCGAGAGCAGGTCCCAGGCTGGGCATGTGGGGGAGCAGGGAGAGGCACCCTCCCGGGCACCGGCGGGTGCGTGGCAATGTCAGCAGCGCCCGAGTCCGTCAAGTGAGCCTTCGCTCTGCAGGTGCCCTCTGCAGCACTGGACAAGCCTGCTCAAAATATTTTTTTTTCCCAGTTTCAGTGATGTGGATTAGTTAATATTTTTTTTGTGGAAGTGAAAGAGTTCTGGAGGTTATTTAATAGAGTTTTTTTGTTTGTGCTAGCAGTATCTCCACCAAACAGGCCAGTCTTAATATGTATTTAGATTATATTTTCTGGAAGTCAGGGAGTTGCTGCAGATAAGTGTTTGAACAGTGTGTGTATTTTTCTGCTTCGACATGGAAGTCGGTACTGAATTACCATAAATAACATTACATAACACCGAATATTTGTTTTCCTTGACCCAGTCTTCAGCTTCATGCCCTAAAGCTGCAGTTGCAAGCTTTCCAAACTTGAGTATCTCACTGGTGAGATGTTGCAAGGATTGTGGGATTTTTTTTAAGAACCACACTGGAACAACTTTTTATTTGAGCTCAAAGTTTCCGTGAGTTCAAGAACGTCAAATCAGCTAACTGTAATTGGAAAAAGGGTACAAAATTATGTATGCGTAGGCAAGCAGCAATAACTTAATGCCCTGTGGGGAAACGAAAGCCAAATGCAGGTTGAGAAAGTCCAATGATAATTTCCCTCAACAGTTAATCATTGGGATTTTTTTAAGTGCTGCCTTTACACAGTCTCTGCTACTACTAAGTAAAACCCCAAGCCTGTTGGCATGCTGGATTGCCGTTCGGGTTATCAGAAACCTCACCAAATGGGAGCTGCTGGTAGGCACAAGGAGGAGCCTTCACACACTGTCAGTCAGAACAGCTCTGATCTTGTGTAGTAAGAACAAACGAAAATCACTGATAAGCGGTTTTCTTGCAGGCAATGTTTTGCAGATTATAGAAGGAGTTTTCTTTGTCTTGACTGTACAGTGAAACTCCTTGTGAATACAGAACAAACATGTAAGGAGCTGCGGCAGGTGGACAAGGGATTTTCCTGTCTAATAATTCCTTTGCTGTTGTCAAGGTTATAAACTTCAGGTACTTGACTTGGCATCATTTGGATGGAAACGGGCTAGTACAGACAGCTGCAACAACAGGGATACAGGAGAAGGTTGGTTCAAAGGCAGATAGCCTTTTGGGAAGGGTTAGTAGCAGATCAGTAGTGGTGACAGCAGGACCAAAAGCCCGGCGAAACAAAAGGTCTGTGGAGTAGGAAGTGGATCGTAGTCTTCTGCTACTCCAGCACAGTCACCCCTGTGTTTGGGGGCAGGGTGGAGCAAGAACTGGTGAAACATTATTTCCGCTTGAACTTGGTTTTCTGTTCATCTGCTTTCACTATAGGGCTTAAAATATTGGGATTTGGTTGAGTTTTTCCAGGGGCGTTTCAAATAGTCCTTCCCTGGAGCTGAGAAAAGGCTTGCAGCAGTATGGAGAGACAGCTCCTGGGCTGGCCCGGCCGGTGCTTTCATGACCGCCTCAAATGCTGCCCATCAGCGTCAGTGTCTGCAGCTGAGCCTGTTGGTAACCAAGGGTGTTGCAAGGCTTTGTGGCTTCACAGGATTCTTAAATACACACATGACGCTGTTGGTACGTGTGTGGGACTTTGGTAGAGTGACAGTGGCTGTTAATACCAAACAGGCACATCTGCCTGGGTGTTTTTAAACTGTGTAGAAATCCTCTGGTGGGAATGGATTTGTGCCAATGACGGGAAGAGGTAGGATGGCTTCCAGCTCAAGCACAGGGGGCTCGTGTGCTGCTCCAGCATTAATTTGAAAAACAAAATGAGCTTGCAGATCTCAATCGGCATTTTTGAGCAAGTGCCCATGTCACAGAACCTGTGAGCTCCTACAGGAAGAGATAGGGTTCTGGTAAACAAGGTGACTCGCTCAGGAGCCTGCTGCAGTGCCGGAGTATGGAGGAAGCTGCCTCTGGACCGACTAAATGAGAACGTTTTATATTATTAAAATGAAGATAAAGCTGGTGAAATCTTAGATGTAGTCACTGGAATCTTGACTATCTTCCTAAGCAATGTAGTTTTTTAAATTCTTGCTTTATTTAATTACCTTTGGCTTGCGGGTCTTGAAATTTAAAATGTTTTCAGTACTTTTTGTATGTTTTTGAAAGTAACTTTGGCACCTGAAATATTCACTTAAGTAATCTTTAGGTTCATACGTTCTATGCTGTACCTCTTTTATGTGCTTTTGGCAAAGAAAAAAATTGGTGAAAAATTATTGTTCTCATGCAACCAAACTCCCTTGTCAGCTGCTGGTTTAGAGTAACTCACTCCTGCTGTGCTCTTCTGCAGTTTGTAGCTATCAGGGCCCAGTTTGCCTGAGTCTTGCAACAGAGGCAATAGGGATGCTAACAGTGGGAAGTGTCTTTGCTACCAAGTGAGCTTAAACATTCCGGCTTTAAACTGTTGCTTCTGTAGAATAACCAGAATTATTGGCAGCCCCTTCAATTCATGGTCAGTGTTTTCCACACAGCATGATTTAAGTTCCTTGAGGACTCTGAATGTAGTTACTGACATATTTTTGTCAAAGTAAGAGCTAATTGAGGCTTTTCTTCCCAGGTACTTGGTGATGCAGGAGTTACGGACTCTGTTTCCATATTGTGCTCATCGTAGTTTGGATAGGGGAGAGGTTTGGGGTGGGGGGGCTGCAGTGAAAACAGCGTACTCTGACGGTTTTTTATTACTGCTGAGTTTTACCGCTGCTTTTATGCACTGATGTTCCACTGTCCTGGACTTTCTCTGTGGACTGCAGCAAGAAAAGGACCCCAAAGGGAGGGATCGGGGCAGGCGCCTCACCAGTGCACGCTGACTCGCTTTCCGTGGGATCCTCTCTTTTTACAGCGGGTGAAGGGAGGGCAGAGCACCGCAGCCGGGATGGGTGCTGCAGGGTTGGGTGGTCTGAACAAGTGCCAAGCACAAAGTTGCTGCCAGAGACAACTGCCTGCGTGGTAACACCATTATTTCTGCAAATAAGAATTGTCTGCACTCTCATAAACAAATCATGCTTGAGTCTGGCTGGCTGGCAGGTTTCTACTATGGAAATTATTTCAGTTAGAGAGAAAATGTGTCTCTGTGTAAAACATCTTTGAATTCAGTTGTTAAGCTTCTACGGTTCCTGATATGGACAAAACTGTACCCGTCTGGGTTGCCTCCCTTTCGGGCAGGAGCTGATGTGCCACTGTCAGTGCTGGAACCAGGCTGTCACTCGCTGCTGTTACTCACGTGGTGTAACATCGCTTGTACCAACAGTTACAGGTTCACGTGGAGCTGGGCCTTCCCGGGCACGTTGTCCTGTTTCTTAGTGTTTTGCCGTTGTGCTGGGGGTTTTTATAGTTTTAAAAACTGCAAAATGATTGCATTGAGTTTTTGGGCTGGTTATGTCTTGCTGGTTTACTGTTCGTAGTCGCAGGGCAGGAGTACGGCAGTTTCAGGACTCGGCACTGATGTACAGGGCAGGTGCCCTGTAACATGTTTTCTCGTGACGGGTGTGTTACTGTTTGCAAACGCAACGATGTCTTTCTAAGGCAGGAAAGCTGTAGCTTAGCCCCCAAGGTGCGAAGGGGGAGGATTTGGCAGATGAGAGCACTAGTGGGCACCGCTGACCGCTGCAAGCGCCTGCCAGCTCTGCGGGGCGAGGGGACACCCGGGGCTTGGCAGCCGGGCGGCCGCTGCCTCCCAGCCCCGTGCATCCAGCGCTGCTTCGGAATAAGCACAGCCGCTGCCTCGTCTCTTGCAGGTTTACCATGTCTCTTCTGACAGCTACGAGACGCAAAACCAACACTATGGACGGAGCCTGACAAAGGAGACAGTAAAGGATGGTGAGGGAATTTGTGTGTCGTAATTTGGTGCTTTGGGGTGGTTTTCATTTATTTACTTATCTGTAAAACTATGAAAAAACTAGTCTGTCTGTCCCCATTTTTAAAGTCCTTTCTCTGCCTCTTGCCATATAGCTCATTAGCTGTTTCCTGGATCACTTGAATTACCCGTCGGTCCAAAAAGACTTGTTTAGTATTGCAAACAGTGCTAAATTCAGTTTGCAGCTGGCTCTCGCAGCGGTTTAGGCTTTAGGAATTTCCTCTGCACATGTCTTTTACTACTCATAAGGGAGTGACAGTGGTAGAATTCAGTGTCTTTGCAGCCTTGAAACGATAATGAAATAGAAATCTTTGACAAATATTAAATGTTGTCATAAAACGGGTGTTTTTTATCTCTGGTTGTCTTCTGTGAATATGACCTGTCTTTTATACTAGGCAGATACCTTCTCGGTTGAAGTCAACCCGTATGTGGCTCTGCAGTAACGATAAATGAAGATACTCCTATCGTACAGTTCTTTGGTGATAACTATTTCAAACTGGTTATTAAACCAAATAATCTGTTTATCTGTCCCCCACCAAGGGACAGAAGGACACACGTACAAATACAACCTTCTCCAGAGCTGGCACTAACTTGTCAGCTCTGTCACTCGTGGTAAAGAGCTGCCTGGGCTTGTTTATTCTTGGAGAATTTAATGGGCCCCTGCCCAAAAGTGTGCAGACACTTGATAAAATGACTGGGGAGCCGGAGCTACGTTCATCTCCTGTTTGATCGACACGCTGTCTAGTTTTATTTACGATCCAAGTCCAACCTCACCTTATACAGGTGAGGTGACTGAAGGTATCTGAGTCCCTCAGTTCCCTTCTGATTTAGTTAATAATTCCCTAAAAGGAAACTATGTGAGTGCTGTCTGTTTCCTCAAACTATTCTTGTCCTGAAATAAATGAAAAGTGTCTGTTTTCTTTTCAGGGGTGAAAATAATCCCCAAACATGCTATTTCTTGCAGGCATCTCCAAGTTTTTCCACAATGGGTACTGCTTGAGAAAAGATGCGATAGCTGCCAGCATTCAGAAGATTGAAAAAATTTTGCAGTGGTTCGAGGGCCAGGAGCAACTCAACTTCTACGCAAGCTCGTTACTGTTTGTTTATGAAGGTTCGTGTCAGGCAACGACAACCGTGCGGTTGAGTGACGTCACCTTGGCAGAGAAGAGAGGAGTGCCCAAAGGACTGTTATCAGGTGGAGACATACTGGAGTATAATAATAATATTCATGTAATAAATTCTACAGGGAATGGAAAAATTGAGGCCTCTGTAAGTAAAGGCTTGTCCAAATTTTATGCACTTCACAAAAAGGCATATTCCAAGAGGCACCACAGTCAACTCTCACTAAAAGTTGAGAACCTGGAGCAAGACAATGTCTGGAAAAGCAGCACGTGCGTTGCACAAGAGCGTCTGAACGGGAACGTTATACCACAACTGGAAAAAGTGTTCTGTCACGTGCCAGCAGAGATCAAGGAAAGTGCAAATGTCGAAGTCCGAATGATAGATTTTGCTCACGTGTTTCCTAGCAACACAAAGGATGAGGGCTACATTTATGGTCTGAAGAATTTAATTACAGTACTTCAAAATATTTTGGATAACTAAATTCTTTACTATGTTTTTTACTGGGGGCCAATGATAAAGAAGAGCAACAACATGAAGAATTTCTGCACTTGTAATGCTGTATAACTGGGTTTGTATTGTTCTATATTTTATTCGTCTTTGTACTTTTGGTAGAAGGGTTTAACTTTTTACAATCTCACTCAGGAAAATAACTGATAGTTAATTAGGGAGTGTGAAAGGATGAAGATACTTG
>NW_010415840.1:7696-13748 GCF_000710305.1 Buceros rhinoceros silvestris | reverse complement strand
ATTCAGCATGATAGGTAAATTCGTAGAATGAAATGTTGCTGGTTGGCTTAAATCCAAGGAGTACAGTTGTACAATAAGTGAGGGTTAGGTTAGTTCCTGTAACCACTTTAGCATAGGAAACATTTGCCTACTTAGCCTTGACACTGAGCCGAATCTCCGTGAAGAAGTTTCTGGCAAATGGACTGAAAGCTCCGGGGTGCCGGGTTGCTGTCCTCAGCGCTGCCCTCTTGTGTTTACTGCATTTGAGTAACTGGAGTTAACCCTACCTGGAGAGAAGTCTCATTCTGGGTCAGTAGCCTAACCTGGGAGCCGGTGTATCAGTAAGTGCTTTTCAGTGTCACGGGACGATCTTGGTGGTGTGGGCGCTTCCCCTCTTGGTGGTTGTCCGTGGCCGACGTTCACCACAGACAAGCTACAACGTAATTTGTGTTGAGGTGCTAAGAAAATGCTGGAGTAAAATATCCTAAACTGCACAACTGCTAGAGAAACTGGCTGTTCCTTAGAAGGAGTAAAAGAAGGCAAACGTGAGATGTTCCAGGAGCTGATTTGGTTTAGGAGATTAAGTCAGTCTGTTAATGGAGTGTCTGATGTTGTGACTGAGGGAAATGCCTCACTCCTTCGTTCTGATGGCCCTTCTCCAAAAACGTTGCTTTTAAAAGCAAACTCCTTGAATGGGGCATCAGGGCATTTTGAGTAAGCATACAGAGAGATCCTCTAGCCGCTTGCTGCCTGTATTTTTGCAACAAGCGGTTCACATTTCCGCTGCTGGGGAGCACTGACTGGAAACTACGAAGGACCCTTTGCTGCAAAGATCCAGTTCAGCCTGGAGCAACCAGATGTACCTCTGTTTGTGGTAGTAGAGTTGGGGCTCTCTTACCCTGGGCTACAGCCAGCTTTTTTGTTTTTTTGGTTTGTTTTTTTTTAATGACACGAAGGCCAGCAGTGTTATTTGAAAGTTGTCCCACTTCCGTCTTTATCACAGGAAAAACTCAAGCTTTCGTATGGGGTATTTGAGATCAGGATGACGTATGCAGAGCATTTCTGGTGTGTCTCTTCTGTATGCTGCGTGTGTGGCTGTCCTCCCACACGTGGAGAGTCATCTCTGGGCAAAGTCGGGATGGAGGAGTCTTGCCATCTGTAGAGCACGATTTTAATCCTTTAAGCAAGCCCCAGAAGTAAAACTAGTTTAGAGTGGATTTGATCATTGGAAACATACAGCTTTTACACGTGGACTTCATGTGACACTGTGAAATTTTAGCTCTATTAGAGCTGTTTGAGGTTAATTGGAAGAAACAGGGTATTACGTGTAGAACTACATTGTTTAAACTTTAGGGCTAATATTGGCCAATAAGCTCAAGAATGAAACCAATCTGCTCATAATAGCATAATGTTTTTGAAGCATGGGAAAACGTGCTTGCAGGAGGGGCAGTCTCGTTTTGCTGGAAGTTTTATGCAAATAGTGGTGAAGGCTGAGGGGAAAATACTAGGAAGATGAGGTATTGTTTTCTACCTGGTATTTCCATTCCATCATCTGGTTAATATATCCCCAACTCTCTGTGAACTAATTTAAGCCATATTCTAGAAGGAGCTTGTGGTTTTGTTTGCTTTGACGCTGGTTTCTCTCTTAGGATTTTGTTCTCGCCCGTAAATCATCAACACTAGATTACTCCAGGCCGGTAGTGGCCTCGTGTGATAAATTCACGATGTTTTATGGAAAATACGGGGGAGAAAAAGATTTCTGCATCTGAATTTTTGTCCTCTGTAATTCATCTCTCCTGGATTTGAATCCATTTTGTGCCAGAGAAATCAGACATCTGCCTCAGAGAGGTCAGTTATTGGAAAATGATCTGTGTGCTCTTCGTATAAGCGCGTTCTCCTGTCTCTGCTTTAAGATACGCGTCTTCAGTGTTTGAGTGCTCTTTAGGTATTGATTGTTGTGTTGACTATGGCAGTGTTTGTAATGCACCTGGAATATTGTTCAACTGTCAGAATATTTTGAATAAAAAAAAATAAAATAATTTTATCATGTTTTTTTACCAGTAGTTATTATGAATGTATTTCTGTTAATTTAAAATGTAGCGTGAGAGGCAACAGTATTTTTAATAGGAAGTGGTGTAAATAAAGCTTGCTGTGGAGGTGTTCTGGCATCGTACCAGCTGTGAATTTAAGCCTGCAAGGGCGTTACATTCACGTTGTTCTTGCAGATTTTAGATTGGTGTTTCTAGTGCGCCGTATCTGATGGGATTGTTTTCAGTGACCGTTGGAGATGTATTCACAGAAATCATCAAACAGATACAGAATTATGTAGAGGATGAAGAGGGAGGACGCTGGTCGCTAACCGCGTGCGTTGCCATCGATCTCCCTGCCTCCCTCCGTCCCGGTGTTCTCTGTATGAGCCTACAGGACAGGCAACGGTTACATGGGAACCTTTATGGAAATGGTAACAAGGCGTACAGGTATTTCCGGCCCATAAAACAGAGAGCGGGTCCCTTCCCCAGACCAGGGTGACCTGTCTGAGTGCCGCTGCTCTCGATGAAACCTGTCTGTTTTAATTTTAAGCCACAAGAGTCTGATTTAGCAGAATGGACTGTCAAAAGGGAAGATTCATGGAAGCGACGGCGTTCCTGTGCTCTGAGAATAGACTTTTCTGAAGACTTTCTGCCTAGGTGATGGGGAGAATCGTGCATAGGCTTACCTAAGGAGAGCGTCAACTGTATAAAGTTTTATAAAAAAGCATTTACATATATGGTATTTTTGGATATGGGTGGAATTTGTTGCATAATTTGCATTGGAAATTATTATACCATTATGAAATGTTTAAAATATTTTAATTAAATCATTTTATGAACAAAACTGGGGACTTTACCTATAGTTGTGTTTCACATGAAACTTAAGCTCTTTTCACATGTAATGGCAGCAGCAGTGAAGGGAAGGAATCGCCCACGCTGGCTCTCGCAGGCAGGTGTGTTCACAGCCTGAGCTTAAAGATCGTTGTAATTGTTTTATCACTTTGTGATGCAAAGTACTATCAAGTATAGGAAGACGGTGGAAGGACAGAGGCTCACAATCCACATCCGGTGTTTAAAGTTCTGGTTAGTTGTTCATCCTCCCTCCTAATTTTTTTTTCTCTCCATGTGAGCTTTCCTCTTGAGTGCCTTCTTCAGCCCTTGCCACTGGTAACTTCTGTAGTAGCACTGTGGAATGATTTAAAGTGAAATTTTTATTTCCTAAAACACTTGTGTTCCCTAACTGCTCTGAAAGTGCAGGTATTGAAAAACACCGTCAAAATGGTTCAAGTACTGTGGGAAGTGGCATGTTCCTTCTGCACTCTTCTGTGAAAGAGCAGGGGTGGCGTGCTGGCGGGGAGCATGCTGCGATGGGAGACTGGATCGTAGGTTTTGTGAAACTTCTTCATCTGTGTTTTGAAGAGGACGTTTTGGGGCAAGGTGAGTGACAGCAAAACTCCATGAAGTTTTCCTTTTTTTACTGCAATTAATACAGAGGTTTGGGTTTGAGAAGGTAGCGTAACAGGAGGTATAAAGACCCCTGAGTAGGGCATGTGGTTGGTTGTGCAGTGCAGGCGGTCCCGAGGGATAAAACCCAGAGGCTGCAAGTCTTCAGGTGTCTTGCAGGAAGATCATGCCCTGCACATTCGTCGTGTTTCAACAGTCCAGTGCAGGATGTTATCTGGGAAGTACCTTCCTCTTCACAGCCACAGGCCAAACGCTGCCTGTTCTGCGAGTTCACAGCAATCTAGAAAGGAAAGCTGCAGGGAAGGGTGTCATCCAAGGACAAACGTAACTCTTTGAGTGGTGTTTGAAAGCGCAGAAATGAGAAAAGCTAAAGATTGTACAGTAGAAAACACACTTTAGGAAATATCTTCTAATGTCTTGTTTAGTGGAGATGGGTCCTGTGTCTTTGGAGTTTGTTAAAGTACATTCAATAGCAAGGTCGGAACAAAGGTCCTTTGAAACCACCTTAGTTTGAATCATGTGCATTGGTTCAAATCTGTTATTTTAAAAAAAAAAAGTGACTTGTGAAGTAACTTCCAAGTATGATGTGTGTTGCACCTGACTCTAAATGGAACGAGAGTGCACAAAGGCACTTTAATACTCTGGGAACTGTACTGGAAGGTAAATGAATGCAGGTGAAATTGCACCCAATGTTGTGGTGTTAATTGTTTTTAAAATCAGAAATTCCGCATTAATGATGCTTGATGGATGAACGTGTCTGGTCTCCGTCTCTTTGGTTCAAGTGTCTAAAGCCATCACTCAGTCTCCTCTGGTTTGTATGTGTTTGTAATGTCATTTGCTGTTTTCTGCCATTACTGGACTGCAGGGGGTGTCGTTAATATGACGTGTTTGTTTTATAGAACGTTGTACTATGCGATCTAGCAACTTTTGTAACTAAATTATAAATTATATTTAGGGTAATTCTAATAGCTGTATATCTGGAGAGTTATTAAAGTTTTCTGCAAATGACTTGCAAGTATAATTGGTTTCTTTTTGATACAGGAAGATTGTTGAGAGAAAGCTGACGGCTGTATTAACTCTTGTCTCTGCACTCTGTAACGGGTCTTACCTTGGGTTTACCTGTTTTGCTTCGCAGCCATGTTTTTGTCGTGGCATCCATTGCTGTTGTTTGTTGGAAATACCTACTTTGGTATACAAGAGTCACCTCTGTAAAATGGAAAAAAACCAAACAAACACCCCCCCAAAACAAAACAAAAAACCCAAACCCAACCAAACTAGAACTTGTTTTTTTCCTTTTGAACAGAAGTCCATGTTTTGCCGTGTTCCAAGAGAATTTGGTTGGTCAGCATTGTATTCAATGTCTATAGCACTAAAGTCCTTTTCCTAAAAGCCGTCCTCCCTGCTAGGAAGTGCTTTTCTGAAGGTAAAGAGGATTGGAAAAGACAAAGCCATCCCCTTGACTGAGACACAGCAGAAGAAAAGGGGCTTTTTATAAATTTGGGACAGTGCAGGCCTTGATGAGCAACTAGGAAATGGCTATTTTCTTCCAGATGACTCAAACCTCAAGATTACCTTTAATGTTTGGTTGAAAGCTGTGAAAATCATAGCTTAAGGGTGTTAAAGCTGACTTGATTTTTCTCCTTGCCCTTTCAGAAGAGGGTGAGTAAAAGGGGGCAGTAAAAGGAAGGCAGAGATGAAAACGTGGAAAAGCCGCGCTTTGTGCTCTCGGCTGTAAAGCAGCATTCTGTGAGTTGTCCTCAGAGAGGACGTAATCTGAGCTGTGCGTGGAAGAATTTACTGCCTATGCTAAGGTAGGCAACAGAGTTAGTGCTTTGCGGATGCAAAAACTAAATTAAATGAGCCAGCCGATGGGCGCTGTGATTGTCGTTCTGTCGGAGCAGGTGGTGCCAGCTAATACTAGTTTCCAGCTGAGGGGTACTTGTGGACAGTGCCTGCGGTTATGTGGGAATACAGAGTATAACAACCGTGGTGTACACCACACCTCCGAGTAAATCCGTTCAATTGTTCATGCAGGACATCGGTGTCTAAAAATTCCATAATCCTTTAAACTCATCCTGGAAAACATTTTAACAGCTCCAGGAGAGGCTGTGTGCGTTGTGGATGACAAGCGCTTTGGCATCCGTGATCAGCTCCCTCATGCGGGAAGCCTGCAGGAACAGCCTTCCAGTTTCACTGCAGGTCGGTTTGGTTTTAGTGGGGGATTTTTTTTTTTTGGGTGTGTGTGTGTGTGTGTGGGTGTGTGTGTGTGTTTTGTTTTTTTTTTTTTAATATGTTGTCTTGCTTGTCTACCAAAAGCTTTCTAAATGTGTTCAGTAGTCTTAGTATTGTCCTGTGGGTCTGCGCGGCCTGCCTTCCTGTGCTCCAGAATTGAAGAAATGATTAAAAAAGAGGCTGCAACTGCGACAAGATGCGTAGTTTTGTCAGGCATAGTTTTGTGAGGCTCCAGCATTTACTGAGTTTTAAGTTTAAAAAACATGAATGGTGGCTCTGCGTTGAATTCTCCTCTACAGAAAGGCCCGTTTCCTTGTTGTCTGAGAATGAAGGAGGAACCATGCTCC
>NW_010415840.1:0-7561 GCF_000710305.1 Buceros rhinoceros silvestris | reverse complement strand
TCACCCGTCAGTGGGGTTACCCCCCAGCTGGGGCCAGCCTGCCTCTGGTGTCTCCTGCCTTGTGCAGACATGAGCGTTTGAATGGCTGCACAAATGTGTCAGGGAGCTGACGTGGCTGAAATCTGACTCACGTGAAGTTCTGTGTGGGGAGGTGCAGAGGGGAGCTGGGGTACTGTGGAGACACCCCCACCCCCCAAGGAAAGTCCATCCAGGATGGGCTTGAGGTTCAGGCTGTTTGGACAGAACCCTGTATGAAGACCACACCTACTACTCTCTTGTTGTAAAGACCTACTCGGGAGTCTTTACCGGGTTGCTTTCCCTGCCTCTTGCACGAAGCACGACTGACGGATGATGGATGCTGAATGTTAGTGGCCCTGCCCCCCTTCCCCTGGGCGATCTGTTCCTGCGCCCTCTCCAGCTCAGCCGAGCCTTTCTGCAGTGAGCCACTTTCACCGGACACCAATCTGATACAGAAATCTCTAATTTTCTGCTGTCCTGCCTCCTCCCACTTGGCTCGTTTTGGAGGAGACAAGTGCCTGTTCCAGGCACTGTGGAAGTGGTGTAAGACTGTGTTTGTGGAAGGGGAATGGGGTTGCTGGAGAGCCATTAAGGAGGCTTACCTTTAATACCAGACATTTCTCTTCATCTCCTGTTGCTGCTCTGCTGCCTTTGCTTCTACTTTTTGTCCTTGCCATCCCCAAATGTAGACTTCCACTAACTGTAACGTTTTTTAGGCTGTGGATTAGGTCACCACAAGATTTGAGGATAAACGTAATCTAGAATACTAACTGTAAAATATCTGCAGTCAATACACATTTTCCTCCGGTCATCTCTAAACTTCCTTTCACCTTCAGCAGAGGAAATAAATCTACCTGTGTACTGTGCAGCGCATCTGAAGGGCAGCCAATGGCCTGCTGCACTGCATGTCCCCACTGCTGGCAGTAAAGAATCGGCGTCAGCACACGCTTTGGTTGATGAAGCGTAAGGAGAAATTGAGTGCAGCCCATTTTCCCACAGCTATATAAGCTTTGCAACGTGGCTGGCAATAAAAACGTGCTTTTGTTAGCAAATTCAGTGGATATAAATTGGGCAAGCAGATGGGAAGCTATCAAATAGGTAGTGTGCCACAGTACCAGTTTCACAAAATTACTTTTTAAAAGAAAAGCCAGAATCAAACCAGGAACAGATGCAAAGAAAATACGGACTTCTTGGACCTTGGTCAACACAAACTATTTGTTCTCAAATCCAGTGAGTCTGCACCTGAGCAGTGTCTCCTCTAGGATGCATTGACATCCTTTTTGCCCACAGAGAGCCATTCCCACGGCCTTGGGCTTTTCCAATACCTGGTCATGTACGTTTGTGGGTAGGAGCAGTAACTCCAGAAAAACATGATGTTCAGTAGCAATCAAAAGCCGCTGGGAATTTGTATTGGATCTGTGTTCGATCCAAGCAGGAAACAGGGCTATGTCCGTAAGTCCATAAAAGCAACGGTCCTTCTACAGCTTGAATACTCGGTGCGGGCTTCAAAATACTGATGGGAAGCAGAGCTGGAGGGACCCTCGTGCAAAACCACGCAGCCTTTTCTTAAGTCTTACCCTGTTTACAGTCACTGTGGTCTCACTTAGGGCTGACGCACCTCCTGAGACTCTGCTCGGATCACTCAGAGCATGTCCCCTCTCCAGGCCTGGTGGTCGGAGCACCTTCCCCCTTTCTCCTCTGCCTGTGCCAGGAGATGCTGAGCTCAGGGACTCCCTATCTTCTTTCCAGGTTTTATTCCAAGTTCCTTACTGTTTCTCGGAGGGGGTGATAACCAGCTGGGCTCTGTTACGGCTCATTTTTGACATCATTTGAGTCAAGACGACAAGCAGTAGTGTTTTAACACTACTAGAACTCTGTCCGGAGAAGTAAAACAATGAATCCCTTCATCTGTAAAAGCTGGTGTGCCTCTAGGAAAACAGTGAAGACACTGAAGTCCTGAGTACACCCTTGATTTATGCTTCTTTATTGTCCCTTTTTAATTTTCAAAGCTTCCATCTCTCCTGGTACTTGCCAATACAACAGCAGCTACCCTGTGCGTGGGAGCAGTTGGTAGGGCAGCCGGTGAGAAGTCTGAGAAGTGAATCAAAGCTTTTATAACGCAAAACTTTCTACGCCAGCAGGAAGGGAAGGTGCCACTCTAAGTCCTCAATTATGTTAGCTTTGTCTAAATGAAAGTAACTCCCAAGGTGTAGAAATCAAGACAGAATGGACAATCAAAGTTAAAGAAAGGCGAGTGGGAGAGAACCAGGCAGAAGTGCAACGCGTTTACAGGGAATGGGGAGTTGAGTGCACTGGAATAAAAGGCGTTTAACTAAAGTAAGGGTTTGTTGCTTGCGGAGCATCCCCGCGTAATGGGCCAGTAACATAAATCATGGGTTTAGTCACACTAAAACAGAGCTTGGGAATTGCAGAAGGGCTCCCTTAAGCTCATCTCCCTTATCTTTAAGTCCCGACCCCTGTGGGGGCCACTGTGCCTGTTCCACGTAACTCTTGATAAAGCAGCAAAGTGAGCTCAGGTTTTGCCTTTAGGTGGGTTTACCATTTGGTACAGAAAACTCAAACTGCTGCGTTTTGGTTGGTGACCCTCCTGAGACTCTTTCATTGCTTCAGAAGTATTTTTCTCTTTCTCTGCCCTTCCTTTCTCAGGAGCTAAACCCACCACAGACAGACAGTGTTTAATTCCACCGTTGGCAGCTTTTTTCCAAACACGTGACAGTAATTCTGGCTTGTGTGCCACCACCCATCTCAAACAGAACAAATACCGCGTGCAGCTTCCTTACAGGTGGAGAATGACTGGGAGTTTTTGGCAGACAGCACCTTTTGCGTTTTCCCTGGCTGCAGATCCCTGCTGCAGTGGGGAGGCCCTGAAGCTTCTCAGGTCTCCCTGCCCTTACTGGTACTGCGGTGGCCCCGTACTTGCAGGGGGTGTGACTATCTCACCAGCATGGGAAGATAAGGCCTGGGAAGTTCTCGATCAAGACCTGCGACATTCATGGTAGAGATAGCTACTCCCCATGGGGCTTTCAGCATTTGACCTGTGATTATGTTAATTAAAATAATTTTAAGGCATCGTTCATCATCGACGAATGATCAGACTTGGTATTTGTTCCATAACAAATCATCTGGATCATCTCTTGGTGATGATTGGTTTTTGTTACCTTTTTTAGCCAGATGCAAACAGCACGAGCTGGACTCTGCAAACTTCAGGAGCCTTTGGAAGATGCTGTGTATTGGGTTTCAGCTATGTGGTACCTTTAGCTGCCAAGTGAGACACCCCAAAATCAATGTCCCAGTGACCTGAAAAGGACCAGAGCTGGAGATGCTCTGTCACTTGTGCCAGAGGCAGGTACCAGTGGTAGGCGGTGTGTGACTGCTGAAAACCTCCTTGAATTTCTTGCCTCTCTTTGGAGATCTACAACTATTTTCTTTGGCAGTAGCAGCTGAGATACTGCGACAGTAAAGACAGCTGCTCTGCCCCAATAAAATGCTAGAGACAGCGCATTAAACCTGACCGAGACAGGTTTACTGCTGCATATCTCTGCGCTGTATAAATGTATATTAGAAGCCATTCTATACATTAATGGGATTATTTCACAAGATGCAGAGAGTAATAAAGCTCGTATCAGTGGTGGTGTGGTAAATAGTTTTAGAACTAATTGCTAATTACTGAAAATAAGCAGGAGCACTTTCCCAAGGGAAGCTATTGCACATGCCTAAGGGAATATGTTCTTGACAAATATTAATGTGTTTTCCTAAAAAATGTGGTTTTAAAGACATCAGCCTATGATTCCCTCAGCTGTGTGGTTATAACAGATCTGTATTTTTGAATTAAAATCTGCGAGGGCTATACTACCTTGCAAAACAGTGTAACTAAAAAAGTCCCTCTGGAATACGAAGGTATGTATGCAGGAGGAAAGGCTGCTGGCTTTGCACGAGAAAAGGATGGGAACAAAACCCCAAACTCCTCCATGCAGCCTCGTGAGGTGTCAGGCAATGAGGGGACAGTGGCAAGGGAGGGGACAGGGTTGGCAGCCTGGATGTGGGAGAGAACACAGATTTTGTCTCCAGCTGAGCCTTCATCCTCTCGCCCCAGCAGCTCAGCTTTGCAGAGGGACTTCAACCAGAAACCTTACCAGGGTGCTTGAGAGCATCAGGCTAACCTGCTGGCTTATGGAAAAAGAAGGAAAACGCTGTTTTTTCAAAATCTCCAGGGTGCGGTCATGACCACTTTTGGAAGGAGCTTTGGAATAATTTTCCTTCTTGTTCTAGGACAGCTGGTTTAGGGAGTTTCTCTGGGTTTTACTCGCTGGTGGAGAACTGGCTTTCTATGTTACGACCAGTGTATTTCACACATCATTGCTTTTGTAGCTCTTCGCACGTTCTCAGTTGAAGATGCTGCCCTAAAGCTGGTGCGTGTCTGTGTGGCAGCATGGATGTCTGGGGCTCCAGCATGCAGCTCGTTCCTGGCCATCTTGAATGGGGGATGCAACGTGCTGTGGCTTGCACCACCAAAGCCTTCTTGCTTGTGTGGAAAGCCCAAGTCTTGGCTACAAGAGAGCTCCTGAGAAAGTCAGAGGTTGGGAAGACAGAGTGAAGCTCGGCGGGGGATTTCTGCCTTTTTTCTCTTTACCACAGACCCCACCTCCATCACTCCTAATGGATGGGCTTCTGGAGAGACTTCCTACCAGCACCCAGAGAGAAGACAATGTCCTTCCCAAGGCATCTACGAGTGATTAATTGTAGCAACAAGGTGCTGTACAGGCAGAGGTAAGGTGGCCGGTGAGCTCATCCTCATCTCCTCTAGGCTGGGCGGAGTCTGAGCCTCGAGCCAGTTCACCTACAGGTTCTTAGAGCTGAAAATGAAGCAGATCAAGTTTTGTAAATCTCTTCAGATATCTGGTGACAACACTTCCCACTCCCACCACCAAGCAAGTGCCTGGAAGGCTTCTGTGGCTGGTCATTCCTAGTTCGTGTCTGCTCACGCAGGCACCAGGCTGCTGAAACACCTGCTTGTGGAAGGAGAGTGGCTTTTATTTTAAGGAAATCCAAAAGGTTGTTAGAGGAAGAAAAATAGCAATGCCATTGCAGACCTTCTGGCTGTTTCACAGCACTCAGGATCATTCAGAAAGGTGCAAAATGAAACAACTATTTCTGGAAAAAAGCGAGACTGTTGAAAGTTATTCCGATTTTCTTTCCTTCTCTGACCCTCCCTTATTTTCCCTCCCACCACTCCGACCTGGTTGCTCTTAAAATAGCCATAGCACCTATTTTTTATTACATAGAGGACAGGCAAAGACTTTCCAGCACACCCTTCTGCGCCAGTGCCCGAACACATACAGCCCCTGATGACAGGAGAGCAGGTTCCCGCTCCGTGCGCACAAGTGCGCTGATGCCTGGGATTATTCCGGAAGCAGCTGAATAACCTGTTAGGCAGTAACCGCCTTCATGGCGCATGCAGTGTCAGCTGCTCCCCCGGCTGGGACAGGGAGGCAGCTCCTTTTGGGTCAAATTAATTGCATTTGGGTGATTTGGTTACTTTGGGCAGAGGCATTGGCTACAGCTGCTTCAGGTGCAGCTGCAAACGGCCCATCCAGCTGCACTCCCCCTCCTTTAAAAGCCCCCGAGCCTCAGCTGGGCAGGTACTGCGGTTTGGCTCGGCAGTGTTTACTGGACTGCTGGGAAGAAGCTCCTGGATGTCTGTGGAAAATATGAAATAAGGTCTTATCTTTGGACCCTTATATGGGTTTACAGGGGCCTGAGCATGCCCTGCTGCTGGTCAGCCATCCTCTCTGACCAGGTCTTGTGCAGGGGACATGTTTGGTTTTGTTGGGAAACAGTGAAACCCAAAAGAAAAGCTCTAAAGCAAAGTACTAACTTTTCTATTTCATGTTACTTATTTTTCACCTTGCGACAAATAGAATGTTCTGTTGGTTTTCCTGATGGAGATGGAAGCATCATGATGATGAGTGCCTAAAAGATTTTTTAATTCTATTAAAGCATTTAGCAAGGGGATTTCTCTTTAAACTCTTTAAGCTGGAGGCAGCCTGTGGGGATTGGATGGTGAAAAGCTGATTCGGGTCCACTCTTACCAAGTGTGCCTCTCTGCCCTGCTTCTTGGGGGAGGGAGGCTGAAGGAGTCAGTGCCAGCCTCGGAGATCAAATGTGTGAATAAAGTAAGTGATCAGTAAAGCCGGGAATTGCTGGGAAAAGCTTCTGCTTCCCGGTGAGAAGTCAAGGGAGCTACTTGCAGCTCTGCTAGTGCTGGCAGCAGAATTTTCAAGTTGGCTCCAGCAACAGCAACTCTGGAGGGAGCTGTAAGCATGGTGTTTCAGCACAGCTTCAGGTTTGGGTTTTCTAAGTTGTGTTCTTCCTCTCAGCCAAAACTGAGCTTTAAAGCAGTGATGTGTTACGCATTTGAAAGGGTTTGTATTTTTGAGTGATACGAAAGGAAATTGTTTTACTTACCCCTGCTTTTATAAGCTGCAAATGTAGTTGCTGAAGTCTTTGCGAGCAGCATTCACCTGCGCTGGTCAAATTCAAATGGTTTTAATCAGTATAAGAGCCCAGTTCTGTTTTCTGTGCTGGATAACAGCTCTCTCTGGAATAGAGAAACGAAAGGGTAGGTAAAACTACAACATATGGACAGCAGGTGTAGTGTTTTGGGTTTTTTTAAAGATTTTCACGGCTTTTGGGTATTACTGCTGTTTTGGAGATGGTGATGAGTGGAGGGGATGGGTAAACTTAAGACACAACCCCCTGAGAGGCATGTGTGTTTAAAACCAGAGCTGACAAAAGGCAGAGCTTGGCTGTGCAGTGTTCATACACCACGGGAGGACTTTGTTGTTGTTGCCAAATGACTGCTGAGAAGCAGTAACGCCGCAAACGTGGGGTGAGGAGCATGAGAGAGAGCCCTGCCGGGGCTGACCTGCTGCTGGCCGGTCGTCCCGGGCCCGGGAGGCTGGTAGTGGCGGTGCAGCCTGAGCACCAGCAGCTCCCGGTTTTACCGGGCTTGGGGCCCTCCGGGACCCGTTGCCGCCTCTGTTTCCTCCAGGGTGCTCTGTCTGCGCAGGAGGTCTCTTCATGCGTCCTGAGCAAGGGACCGGTGGTTCCTCGCACCTGAGCTGCGTGAGGGGCCGGGCCGGGCTGTGGAGCCCCGAGACGGTCAGAAATGCCCCGTGGTGAGAAATGTGCTGGCGCTCTCTTCCGGCGAGGCAGCCCTCGTTTTCACCAAAACCCTTTTCAGTTAGAGTGGCGAGTTTCTTTTCCTTTTATTTTTCTTCCCCCCGCCAGAGAACATGCCTTTGGGGAGGGGTTTTGCACCCGGAGAAGCGCCGAGGCCCGGGGCAGCGGTGTGGGCTGATGGCGGGCCTGTCTCTGTGCCCCAGCCCCCTCCCGTCGCAACCGCCCGCTGGCGGCTCTTCGGTGCTGTGGCTGCCCCTGAAGCAAAGGCAGATTTGGTTGGTTTGTTTGCCTTTTCCACTCTATCCCAAGGCGCGGGGCTCAGGCCGGGGGCGGCGGCCTC
>NW_010415839.1:0-645 GCF_000710305.1 Buceros rhinoceros silvestris | reverse complement strand
ACAGCCTTGAGCAGCCAGTTACTTACACATCGCTGTTGCTGTGGTATTCAGCCCTTTCAATATATCTTCCTTTGGTCCTCAAGATTTAGAGTGCCATCACAGGAGACATTGACTTCCAGAGCAAAGCAACATTTGACATAGCTCTATACTTACCTACCTTAAGGTCTTTGGAGCAGATCACACTTAGGTCTGTACATTTACATTTACTTACATTTCATTACTTCTGCAATCATCTTCTTATTTCTTCCTTAAGCAGAATACTAAATAAATATCTTTCAGTTATTCCTGTTCACATGCTTGTCTGGATTTTACATACTTTTGTCATATATCTTTCAGAAATATTTTCTACAAGCCGTACTTTGTCTAGTCTCCTGTGGAAACCATTCCATACCTCTGAATAGCCTTGCTGTGCTGCAGGAGAAAGTATCGACATGGTTGTGATTAGACAGCAATCTAAGATTTATTAATGGTGAGGGTTAGATCAAAGGGTTGCTTTTTAGTGGCGCTTAATCACTAACCAATTTAAAATTTACAAGGTGACTCAGTAGAACATGTTACAATCAAAATAGTGACTTGGTTACAGATTCAATGATGATGAGATTCACACTAACTTATTATAGGATATTCTTAAAATATATATATGTG
>NW_010415838.1:5240-18315 GCF_000710305.1 Buceros rhinoceros silvestris | reverse complement strand
ATAACAATAAATTATAAAAATAATGAAAAGAAACATAACAAAGAGAGAAATAAACAAAAAAGAAGACAAATTATGCACAATACAATTGCTCACTACCTGCTGACTGATGCCCAGACTGTCCACAAGCAGTGATCAAACCCCCTGGGCAACTCCCCCCCTAGTTTATGTACTGAGCATGATGTTCTATGGTATGGAATATTCCATAAATAGTTTGGCTCAGCTGTCCTGGCTATGGTTTCTCCCAGCTTCTTGTTCACTTTCTTACTGGTAGAGCACAGGAAACTGTGCTGAAAAGTTCCTGAGTCAGGATATGCATTACCTAGCAACACGTAAAACATCACAGTGTTATCAAAATTATTCTCATACTAAATCCAAAACACAGCACTGTACCAGCTACTAGGAAGAAAATTAACTCTGTTCCAGCTGAAACGAGGACAATTACATATTGGATACCACAGAGATGTGAAATTAAATGTTATTTCAATGATGTGGCATTTGCTTTTAAATATATCTATGTCTATATATTTTTTTTTGGGGGGGGTGTAGCAGAGACAAACGAGAAGAAGTCATATTAGTATATGGTACAAGACAGACTGAACTTTTGAAGTATGTGTGACTATCTCACCTATTTTACTATGACAAGTTATTGAATGGTTCTTCCAATATCCAGTGAAGGTTACTTCTATTCTTTTAGAGTCTGAAAGCTGACTACATATTGAAATGTGTTCATTCAATGGTATATTCCGCCATTCCTTTATAAATTCATTAGTTTGCAACAGAAGTATATTTTTTTTTCTTTTTTGTGTGAGAGCACCTTCCAGGGCAAATCTTCGATGTCATGTGTGTCAGGAGCAACAAGGGGACAGACAAAGCTGGTAAGGGAGTGACAGTAACTCGCCCTTGGCTCAGGGGGCAGTGAGGGAGCAAGGTGTGGGCATATGTGCACACACTTTGGGGGTTGGATCAGATGACCTTTAAAATTCTCTTACAACCCAAAACGTTGTATGATTCTACGATTATATATATCTGTACATATGCATAGCTGCATATGTAGACAATACTTGTTATAGTTATAGAAGGGGGTTTTATTAATATGTATGTATATATTTACACTTGGACCTATTTAATATTATGCTTTATCTCTTGTGTTGTTGATACTGATCCTGAATGTATAGTTCAATGATTGCCAGTTAATTACACACTGCAGAAAAATCCTGCAAACTGCTTTGATCCTTATTTGTCATAAACTCTGTGAATGTTTTCTGTGAGAGGGATATGTCGTCATATTTGAGAGTAAGAATTTGAATCACAGTGTATTAATATAATGGACAAAAAACCTTAAAAGGAGGAGAAAGTTACTGCAAAAAGACCACTTTTTTTTTCTGGAGTTCTGCAGAAGCAAGATTCCCTACATGAAAACGAAAGACAATTTCTAGAACACATAGTTGCTTCCCCCTCCCCACTCAGTTATTGTTACGAGAATATGATATTTGGGCACACTTCTCTTAAAAGCTTCTCAGAAATGAGCACAATTCCAGAACATGAAATATTCTGGGATATAACAAAAGCAAAACGAAAAATAAGTAAAACAACCTAGATTGCTTGCACATAAACGCTATCTGTAGAAACAGCTGGAAAACTGTATAGGAAAAGTGTATGTAATTATAATATGCACACACACAAATCTTGGAAAAAAATTGAAAAACTTTGGACCTTAGTAGTCATCTAGTCCGTATCCCTGAACCGCGATAGAATCAACCATCCATAATCAATTTCTACCATTTTTGTCTAACCTGTTTTTCAAAGTCTCTGCTAAAGGAGACCCTGACGTTTCCTTAGGCAATCTATTCCATGCGTGCAGTTGAGAATTGTTTTCTAGGATCTAACAAAATCTCTGTAATGGCAATTCAAGCCATATTATGATTAGTCCAGGTACAGGATATTTCTATGTGTAATAGAAATATTTTAGCCACGCTACTCTCAGTATTAAGAGAGAGATTTTGACCTTTAAATAAAAAGATTGGAATTACAAAGTTATTCAAATTAATGGATTCTCTTAAGATATTTATTTTACCCTGTTATGAGACAGTTAAAAAATAATATTCTCCATTGCTGTGCACATTGTATAGTCATTTACATTAATACTGCATAAATGGTCTGAATTTCAAGTCGATAAATAAGCAAGGCGAAAGTCAGTAGAGGATCAGGTTCAGAATACAGGTCTAGGACTTGCAACAGTCTTTGAGCTTTTCTAACAAAACTCAACTTTGTATAACATGAGCTATTTAAACACTAAAATACAGCTACTGAACTTAACGGAATTAATGTAAAAGTGTAGAAATATGCTACACCTGTGATTTGAAATCCCATCTCACACATAATAAAGCTGGTTGAGCATACCAGTTACTTTTCTTCATCAGAAAACTTCTAAAATTGTGTTTTATTTTTAATGACAAATCCACATAATTACAAGCTAGTTCTGGTTTTATCTATCTCAGCTTGGAGAGCAACATGCCGTGCACAAATAGATTTACAAACCTGAAGTTGTAGATTTTTGGATGTTTGGACAGTTTTCACTTTGCTCAAGTTTCCTTTACTATAACAATATTGCATGTGTCTGAAGTCTACAGCATGGACACAAACTGATTTCTTTCAACAGCTGTGATGGCAGGTTTGTTCTGGCATGTGTGCTGCCATTGTCCCCCATTGTCTCTGTTTAGGGCAAAGAAAATAACTCAAGAAAATTTAACTCACGTGAATCTGTGTGAGATTTTGATAGTGACAGACTGCGTTGTTGCTACTAGAAGAATTGTTCCTGTATTTATCAATGGCATAGGTCACAAGACCCAGTCATTTTATTAGTAGCTAGGTATCTAACTGTCTTTGGAAATTTGGAACTCTCACTGATGGTTGAAATAAGCGTTCCACTTGGTAGCATACATTTGCAGGATTAACCTTACAGAACTTTTCAAATGTGTTCCTACTTAGCCAGGAGTAGGAAGGCCTTGGAGGAAATTCTTGCCTTGATGAAATCAGAATTGTGCCATTGACTTCATAAAGGATCTGGAGTTTTCCTTTTAGAAATTATTTAATTAGGATTCACTTTAAAGAAACCCCAAACTTACAACTTCCTTTCCAAAAACCTCTTAATTTACTTCAAGAATTTTAAATCTTACAGACCATCATTGTTAACGGTAAAGTTTATAAGACTGTTTAGGTAGTAAATCTCAACAACTGAAAAATTGGGAAATGACACATGAAAGCATCCCACTGTAAGATAGTCATCAATAGTGTGATAATATGTCTCCCTCTTTCAACAAAAATAAAAATTTTTTAGATTTATTTCTATTCTCTCTACTTAGCATAATGAGAAACTGTAACATATAATGCAAGCTGTTCAAACCTGTAATTTCTGAAACTAAAAGTATTCGTTTCTGCAAGGTTATTACTTCAACAGTTTTCATACTGTGTTTGACAGCTTTAAAAAGAACACTGTCTGCTCAAAATACTCCTTTAATATCAACAATATTCTGTATTTTCCCATTTTCCATTTCTGAGCCACAGTAAAACGAAAGCAAAAAACTGACTACTAGTTTTAGGAGATGTGGAAGACCTGTATTTTTAAAGTTCTATACATTTTTACAGTGACTGGCATTTCAAAACATATCATCAAACTGTTGGCTAAAGACTCCTGCATAGTTACCATTACGATACTTCTTGTTGAGCACACAGAAAACAAGGAACTTAAGATTAATGAATAGGTGTGATTTAATGAGTTGCCAATATAACAAATCCGAAGAAGAAAGATGCAATTGTGTTCTTTAGGAAAGATTCCAGCTCAGCCGTAAGCCCCTTTGTCTTCCTCAGATTCTCTCATCATCTAACTCCTTAGCTAAGTGGGATACAAGAGAATATTCCTCAACAACATTTTCTATCACCATTTACAGCATTCAGACTTCTAGTTCTGATCTTTTTCTCTTGTTTGGTTGCTTTCTGTGTTTTGTTTTTTTTTTTTCCAGCTCCCCAGCTTCTTCCAATCTCCTCTGGTCTAGCACAGAGAGTCTTGAATTGGGAACGCCAATGCTCAGCTATAACAAGCTGATCCAATAAGTGTCCAATCTGATTCATATTTCCAGGCAAAGTCTTTAATGGGCACAGAATGAAGAGTGTTCTGCAGATACAAACTATGTATGTTAGTATGAAGCAAATACCTGAGTTAGAGAATTGACCTCAACTGAGGAATATCTTCTATTTTGTCAACTTGTACATATTGCTCAGACACAAGTATTTCAGGAAGAAGAACATTTATCATCTAAATTCTGCTAAAGGGCAAATTGTACATGCTTTGCTGAAAATTGTAGAACTTTTCATGGAGAGGTATGAAGCCTGATTCATACATTGAAATGTTAACAATATATTTCATTTTTAATTTATGACACATTATGTTTTGGGATGAAATGTTGGACATGGGAATTGGAATAACGATTTCGCTGTGTAAAATCTACTTTTTTTTTATGAGTGCTTTAAATACATTCATCTGCTTATTTGTTGATTCATGCTTGCTTAACCACAAAGTCTGGTTAAATTACATAATATACTTGGTAAAATAAAGAGATCAATTCCATCCTTCCTGGAATATTTTTATTTAATTCAATTTTCAGTATTTTTCATAATTAGAGGTTAAAAATCATTGAAATATTCTCCTTCTTGTCTTTTTACTTTAGTCTATAATACATAACTCTGATATATAATGAAGAAATCTCTATATAGAACTTCAGTTATCAAAATTGTTTTGTCCCTTAAAACACGATATTCCAAACAGTTTAAATGTACACTTAAAGACCTTGAGTAGGTTTGAGGATTTCAGTTTTGAAAAGCTGCACTTTATGAAGACAGCAAATAATATCAGGGAAATACTCTTCATGCAGTACTGAGTTATTAGATTTTTTTTAGACTGATTATTTCTAACTCTATTTTGTGTAAAAAGGAATATAATTACTCTGCAAGTGTTTCTTAGCCTTAGCTGTTCCAGCATTTATTGAACATAATGAATATTAGTTGCCTGAATATTGCAAAGTTCTCTCTTTGCTTGAGATTCATTTGTATTTAAAAATAGTAGTTTAATATTTTTGCCTTCTTAATTAGTTCTGCATTATTATATATCGTATGCTCATTTTCCCTAATCAGATCCTAACTTATGATACAGTACACCATTTTGTGTAGAAAGCAATCTTAAAAACAGGTATGTTCCTTTGGATAAAGCACAGCTTGCAAAACACATAAAACCACCAAGACTACAGGAAAATTTCAGGCTTTGTTATACTTGCAACTGTGACATTACAAAACCATGATACATGCTGTGCTGTTTTCTAGTCTATGCTTTTGTTCTTATTTCCAACGTTTAATTGATAGAGAAAATGAGGGGGTGGTATCCACCCTGCCTTAGATGCACTTGAACTATGGTTGCCCAGGTGTCTTATTTCCTATATCTCTCTGATACTAACATTTTTAATAATCGTCATGGTTTAGATCCAGCTGGCAACTAAGCACCACGTAGTCGCTCTGTTTCTCCAGGAGGAGAAAATACAACAAACTAATTAAAGGTCAAGGGACAAGGGAGGGCTCACTCACCCCTTGCGACCACGGCCAAAAGACAGACTTGACTACAGGAAACAAAATCAATTTAATTCAAACAACAAAACTGCGACCAAATCACCAATTAAATTAGAGTTGCACAGAAAGAGAACAAGACCTTAAATACACCTGCCCCCCATCCCTCTCTTCTTCCCCAGGACTGGTTTGACTCCCTCTCACCCCACTCAGCGCAGGGGGAAACATAGGATGGGGAGTGCAGTCATCTCCATGTTCTCTCCATGCTGTTACGGCCACTTGCTCTTCTTCATGGGAAACACTCCTCACAGTTCCTTGCAGCCACATGGTGTCCCTCCCACAAGAGGCCATCCTCATGAACACCTGCAGCTCACATGGGGATTTGCTGTTGGGGTTGGTTCTCCCAGCACCAAACTGACCCAGTGCCAAAATCTTCCTCAAAGTAATGGCTTTTTTCAGCATCTGCAGCTCTCTGCAACATGGACCTTTTCCTGTCTCTCTGCATTGTGGACCTCTTTCTGTCTCTCTGCAGCATGGGTCTCTCTCTCTGCCTCTCTGCAGCCCGACCATCTTCCCATCAGTGTTCTCTGAGGATTACAGGGTCTCAGCCTACCAACTTTGCCAACAATGGGCCAAAGGGAAATGTGTCTTCTTAACCTTCTCAACTACTGGGGTGACCTCATGGACGATTCTCCTTCCGTCCTATCCCCTCCAAAACAAAAGAGCTCTCCAAAACCAAAAGGCTTTCCCAAAAGCATTTCCCCTTTTAAATAGGTTTATTCACAGAGGTGCTGATTGGCACAGCCTGGGCCAGAGGCAGGGCCGAACTGGCGAAAGCGGAGATCTTTCTGCAAATATTCTTACAGGGATCACGCTAGCATCTCCAGCCTCCAAATCCTAAACTACCACAATAATAAACTCTACTGAACTGCCAAAAATGTGCATGATACAAATACATATTTTAAATATGTGAATATATGCATATTCATAGAATCACAGAATAGAATCATAGAATTGTTTATGTTAGAAAAGACCTTTAAACCATAGAATCCAAGCATTAACCTAAGACTGCCAAGTCGAGCACCAAATCATGTCACTAAGCACCACATCTATACATCTTTAAAATACCTCCAGGGATGGTGACTCCACCACTTCCCTGGGAAACCAGTTCCAATTCATTTTACTGAAGTAAAGTTTTCCTGATATTCAATCTAAACCTCCCGTGGTGCAACTTGAGCCCCTTTCCTTTTGTCCTCTCACTTGTTACTTGGGAGAAGAGACTGACCACACCTGGCTACAACATGCCTTCAGGTAGTTGTAGAGAGACAAGGTGTCTCCTGAGCCCCCACCTCTCTGGGCTAAATGATCCCAGTTCCCTCAGCAACTCCTCATAAGACTTGCGCTCTAGACACTTCATCAGATTCATTGCCCTTCTTTGGGCATATGTTATATCTAACACACATGTTAGATATACACAAAATATTTTTAAAACAAAATAAAACAAAATTATTATTATTATGGTTGCAGAGTTAAGCCTTACAAGCTTCAGAATTTTTAAAAGTAACTTTTTGTGCAAGCTAAATTCACTTCTTCTTCTCCATAACTTCTGAGAAATAAAAGTACATAATTAAATATACTGGGGTTTTTTCATTCTTCTGGAAATGAGTACAGACTATTGCAGAGCCTTGGATTATTTGGTGTGTAGATGTGTAATAAAAGAAAAGACCACAGAGAGAGGATGGTTTTTGTAAAAGCAGCTCCAAAACACCTGGAAATGGTTTTCTTCTTCTTACTTCTCCTCTTCCATGACAGTCATATTTTCTCATGTCTACTCGGGAATATAGGGGACCAGAGGAAATCTCTTATGTCCTTAAATCCAGATATATGCCAGTTAAAGGAAGAAATCACTGGTGGTAAAAAAACATTTTAACATAAGCTGTTTTGTCCTTTATACATCTAACAGTGGGTTATTTTCGTCTCCATCATTTAGAAACTTTATTTTCACTGTCAGTATAAATGTATTCCAATCCAGTATATAGTGTTACATGCTTGTATCAGCATGGTTTATTACCCTGAAGACGCATTCTTTTACAGTGGACCTTATCTATCTCATGTGTATTTAAAGACATCAGTTACATCCCCTTTCAAAATTTAAATTGTTATATTAAGCACATTAAGATGATTTGGTCACCACACAAACGTTTTCCATTCTTCTGATCACAAGAGTATTCCTTCTCGGTGCCTACAACAGTTCAAACGCCCTTTTTCTAACAGATTTTGGTGGCTTGACTGTGGCTGGATGCCAGGTGTGCACCAAAGCTACTCTATCACTCCCCCTCATCATCCAGACAAGGGAGAGAAAATATAATGAAAAGGTTATGGGTCAAGATAAGGACAGGCTGAATCAATCACCAGTTACCATCACATGCAAAAGACTAGACTTTGGGAAATTGGCTTAATTTTTTCCCAGTTGAATCAGAATAGGGTAATGAGAATTAAAACAAATCTTAAAAAACACCTTCCCCCACCCCTCTCTTCTTCCCAGGTTTAACCTTACTCCTAATTTTCTCTACCTCCTCCCACCCAGAAGCACAGGGGGACGGGGAATGGGCATTGCAGTCAGTACCTCACGCTTTATCTCTTGCCACTCCTTCCTCCTCATGCTCTTCCCCTACTCCATGGTGGGGTGACACCCACAGGAGTCCTCCATGAACTTCTCCAACATGGGTCCTTCCCACAGGCTGCAGTACTTCAACTGCTCCAGCATGTGTTCTTTCACAGTCCTTCGGGAACAGACCGCTCCAGAATGGGTCCCCCATGAGGTCACAAATCCTGCCAGTAAAACTGCTCCAGTATGGGCTCCTCTCTCCACAGGTCCACAGATCCTGCCATAAGCTTGCTCCAGTGTGGACGGGTTCACAGCCTCCTTCGGGCGCTTCCACCTGCTCAGGTGTGGAGTCTTCTGTGGGTTGCAGGTGAATATCTGCTCCACTGTTAACCTTCATGGGCTGCAGAGGGACAACCTGCTTCACCATGCTTTCACCACAGGCTTCAGGGGAATCTCTTCTCCAATACCTGGAGCACCTCCTCCTTCTCCTTCACTGACCTGGATGTTTGTTGTTTCTCTACTAAACTGTGTTTTACTAGGCAAAGACAATACACAAATACAAAGAGAATTATACATATTATTATGGAGATTGTATTTGTATGATACATTTCTAGTTCAGCTATGTTACATATTTTAGTTAGCAAATCCAAATTAGGAACAGAATATTTTGTGTTTGCTTTCTTTTTCCAGTAAGCACATATTTAATACAAATATTTTTGCCATTTATAATTTTCTTAGATTATCACTGAAGCAAGAGGGTACTCGTTTGATATAATTTTCTAGATTTTTTTCAAGTGTTAAATTACAGATATTTATAATTTGCATTACTTTCATATTACTGCTATTAAATCAGAAGCATTTTGCTGACACCTGCCTCAATTGTCTATGATGTAAGAGGAAAGAGTCTTTGCGGATTTTGGGAATGCCATAACGTAACTGTAGTTCTCCCAGTGGGCTCTCTCTTCAAAGTCAATCAAGCACATATAAAATACATTAACTTTCTTAAAAAAGACAAACTGAAAAGGTTTTAACTGAACACAAACCATAACATCTTATTGCATGTATTTTTTATCTGTATTTACTTTGACTATACATTCGACATACCATTCATTCATATACAATTACCCTGTTAATTTTTTGTTTCTGTACTCTAAACTGTAGTTACTTAGGACCCATGTGTCCAGTGCATGTCAGATTGAGCAGCCCTAAAATTATTAAAGATATCTGAAACAGTTCTGTTGGTGTATCCCACAGAAGAACTGTTCACTACAGTCAAGAAGGATGACAAACTGGCTGGGCCTTAGTACAGTGCTTTAAAATGACGGCAGCAGTGGCAGCTCCTGGCTCTCTACCATGCAAAGAATAGCACAGCTGTAGTGTGTGCTGTACCAGGTGACAAAGAAGGGCCTGGGGATCCCTACTCCATAGCATCCATCACACCATCACCCATTTCTACTGACTCTCTCTAGCTTCTGCAAGGAACAGGATGTAAAACACCTTCTCCCTCACTACATAACCCTACATAATTTGCAGTTCACACTATGAAAATGAAAGTGTAGTTTATACAGATCAAAAGAACCTCTGCCTAATAGTTTATTAGCAGTCCAATGGCTGATTAATAGCAGCAGGATCAGCACTGTATTTTAAATACAGACTTTTTTAAAAGGAAATGCTTGATACAATGTTTTTGCTACTTCTGAAAAGACAATGACCAAATTCAGTAACTGAAAAGGACTGCTTTTCCCAACCATGCTTTAACAACTTTGTTTGGAAAAAAGCAGGCTGAGAGGTGATCTCGTTGCTCTCTACAGCTTCCTGAGGAGGGAAAGTGGAGGGGGAGGTGCTGATCTTTTCTCCCTGGGATCCAGTGATAGGACACATGGGACTAGTTCAAAGCTGCTTCAGGGGAGGTTTAGACTGAATATTAGGAAGTATTTATTTGCCAAGAGGGCAGCCAAACATTGGAAAAGACTTCTTGGACAGCTGGTTGATGTCTCAAGCCTGTCATTGTTTAAGAGACACTTGAACAATGCCCTTAATAATGTACTTTAATTTTTTTAAGAGGTCAGGCAGTTTGACTAAATAGTTGTTGTAGGTCCCTTCCAACTGAAACTATTCTATTCCATTCCATTCCATTCCATTCCATTCCAATAATGCTTAAGAAAATTTTTAATCTAGAGAAGATATTTATATAAACAATGTTGAACTACATTTTAAGCAGAGAAACTTCACTGAGGTAGAAATAAAATAAATGAGCTATTTAAATAGCATTAGAAAAGAGGTATTTGTGAAATTGTTTGCTCATTATTTGTAAACGCAGTCAACTTCAATATATTACCTAACATTTCTAGTACTGGAGAGGAATTAATGAATCATATATATATATAACACTCTAGTATAATCATTGTAATGTTATAGCATCAATTTGCAATTACTCTAAATTGAAGATTTTTTTCTTTTAATGCCCTCATATATTTCCTTGAAGAACATGTGGATTTCCTCAGTGGAAAATGTTTCTGGGGTATTTTTTGTTGTTGTTGTATTAAGGTGGGATGCACAAATTCCGCAGAGGACAATTAGTCATCTGAACTGGAACATGTGTAGGGTTTCCAACAGGAAACACAGGAGTGTATCCTCCACTGGGGATTTTATCTGGCTGAGTCCACTGTGAGCTTCTTTGCAGAGAAGTACTGTTATGAAGAGTGTTATGAAGGAGTGATAGACAGGACCTTTATGACAGGAAGCTCAAGTAGTACAACAAAGGAAAGAGCAATGCCCTGCCCCCAGGGAGGAATAATGCCATGCACCAATATATGCCGGTGGCTGACTTGTTGGAAAAGTTTTTCAGAAAAGGACCTGGAGGTCCTGGTGGACACCAAGTTGAGCATGAGACAACAATGTGCCCTTGTGGCAAAGAAGGCTAATTGAACTGCAGGCTGCATTACAAGAAATGTTGCCAGCAGGTCATAGGAGGTGATACTTTCCTTCCACTCAACATGGGTGAGGCACATCTAGGGTATCGTGTCCAATTCTAGGGCCCTCAGTACAAAAGAGACACAGACATATTAGAGAGATGCCAAAAAAAAAAAAAATTTCTGCCAAAGTGACAAAAGGTCTAAAGCATTTCTCCTGTGAGGAGACGCTGAGACACCTGGGGCTGTTCATCCTTGAGAAGAGAAGGGTTAGTGAGTATCTCGTCAGTGTACATGAATACCTGAAGGGAGAGTGTGCAGAGGATGGAGTCAGGTTCTTTTCAGTGGTACCCAGAGACAGGAACAGAGGAAATGGGCACAAACCGAAACATGGGAGGCTTCCTGTGAACATCAGGAACTTTTTTACTGTGCTAATAACAAAGTATACAAACACAGATTGCCTAGAGACATTGTGAAGTCTTCCTCCTTGGTGATATTCAAAAGCCTTCTGGACATGGTCTTGGGTAGTTGGCTCGAGGTGGCCCTGCTTGAACGGGAAGGTTGGCTGAAATGACCTCCAGAGGTCATCAAAAGGGAACTTCTTTTCTGGTTTGTTTTGTTTTATTTTTCTACAAACATCTAAGTTTTTGTGTATTCTTTTTCAGAATAACATAATATTATACTGGATTTTATTGTATTTTTTTAAAAGTTTTCTCTTTTCAACTATTCAGCAGTTCAAAGTAAATGGTTTTGGGTTTAGTTGTTGGCTTTTTTTTTTCTTAAACTCCTTAACACTTTGCTTTATGAATGTCAACTGATTGAACCCACGTATTTCAGTTAAAATCCCAAAATGCTTTCTTAACAGTCAATGTCATTTAGGACTAGCTGTTCTCCAAGTTACAGAAAATACTGTATTTCTTCACTTTCGACATGAGAGAACATGAAGCAGCTTCTTTGCCTCATTTACCAGGAAAGAGCTGTATCATTACTAGCACAGAATGTGAAGTCTGGATATTTAACAGAATGAGATGTGAACGTTAAGGCCTCTGTTGTGACGTAGACAGTATTGTAACAATCTTGCCTCTGGGATATAATTTATGCTTTGTAGATGTATGTATACAAAAAATCTGGGTTTCGTTTTCCGAGATGAGTGTTAGCTGTTTCCATCTACCATATTTAATTTTGTGTATGGAAAGAACTACAAGAAGTATCAGGTAACTGCTGCTATGATTAAATTATATACACTGTATAAAATGCTGTATTTTCACCCAAAACATTATAGAGCATGAAAACAGCACAGAATAGAGGTTTTCTATTTGACATTGACATTTGATAATGTAATATTCTTTCTAAGCATAATCTTCAAGAAGGGCTGGAAGGAGGACCCAGGGAACTACAGGCCTGTCAGACTGACCTTGGTGACAGGGATAGTTATGGAGCAGATTATCCTGAGTGCCATAGCTTGGCACGTAAAGGATATCCTGGTGATCCGACCCAGTCACCATGGGTTTATCAAAAGCAGGTCCTGCTTTAGAGAAACTGGCTGCTCATGGCTTGGATGAGTGCACTCTTTGCTTGATAAAAAACTGTCTGGATGGCAGACCACACAGAGTGGACTTAAATCTGGTTGGCGGCTAGTCACCAGCAGTGTTCCACAGGGCTCTGTATTAGGGCCTGTTCTATTTAACATCTTTATCGATGATCCGGATGAGGGGATGAAGTCAGTAAATTTGCAGTTGACATCAAGTGAGGTGGGTGTGTTGATCTGCCTGAAGGTCAGGAGGCTCTATAGAGGGATCTGGACAGGCTGGATCCATGGGCTGAGGCCAGTGGTATGAAATTCAACAAGACCAAGTGCCGGGTCCTTCACTTGGGCCGCAACAGCCCCTGCAACGCTACAGGCTGGGGGAGGGGTGGCTGGGGAAACGCACCCCAGAAGAGGGCC
>NW_010415838.1:0-5133 GCF_000710305.1 Buceros rhinoceros silvestris | reverse complement strand
GTCCGGGCTTGGAGCAGAAACAGTGCGGCCAGCAGGAAGGAAGTGGTTGTCCTCCTGTACTTGGCACTGATGAGGCTGCACCTTGAATTCTGTTTCCACTTTTGGGCCCCTCCCTTCAAGAAGGACTTTGAGGTGCTGGTGTGTGTCCAGAGAAGGGTAACAAAGCTGGTGAGGAGTCTAGAGAGCAAGTCTTATGAGGAGCATGTGAGGGAACTGGGATAGTTTAGTCTGCAGAAGAGGAGGCTCAAGGGAAACCTTATCGCTCTCTACAGCTACCTGAAAGGAGGTTGTAGTGAGGTTGGCGTTGGTCTCTCCTGTCATATAACAAGTGACAGGACGAGAAGAAATGGCCTTAAATTGTGCCAGAGGAGGTTTAGGTCAGATATTAGGAAAAAATTCTTTACGGAGAGGGTTGTGAAGCATCGGAACAGGCTGCCCAGGGCAGTGGTAGAGTGCCCATCCCTGGAAGTGTTTAAAAGATGTGTAGATGTGGTGCTGAGGGTCATGATTTAGGCACCCTGGCAGTGAAGGGTGAACGATTGGACTCGATGATCTTAAATGTTTTTTACAACCAGATGATTCTGTGAGTCTGTAATTCTGAATAATGGTATAAGTAAAAAAAACTCACAAATTTTAGTAGGAGCAAGTATTTGTGTGTACTCAAAATATCATGTAATATAGGGATCTGAGTGAGAAATAGTTACAGTTATACACTCTTTGGATGCACAGAATATTGAGGATTTTTAAAATGTGTAGGGTTTACCTTTCTCAAGATCTTTTGTAGCACCATAAATACTGGAATTTTCAAAGTGTTTATCCATGGAATAATTCTAGCTTTTATAAAACCAGAATTAAACCCCTGACTTTGATAAGAATAAAATACAGAATACTATATGAATCCTATTGGACTTGGACACATCTCGAACAGAACAAATTCCTTGTTTACCTGGGGCTGCAGTGGGAGTGTAAACAGGTCTGGAGAGGAATAGACAATAATTCTTCTTAGTAAAGAAGGGCGTGATACATCACTGGGTGCTGTCATTCTGTTCCTGCTTCTACCCTACCCTAAATTAATCTGTGACAATTTTCAGGAAAGATTCAAATGGAGTCATGTCAAATAAAATTATTTCTGTGCTACAGTTCTACACTTTTCCAGCCATTGAAAAATAGATGAACTGTAATAATCCAATCTATTCCACTGTTCTGTATAAAAATAACAAAGCGCTGAAATGTCCTTCAGACTGATTTGCACTACTTTATAATTAGGAATGGTTTGGATTTGGGGTGAGGGGGTGGTGGTGCTGGGGAGGAGGCTATTAGCCCTGCAAAATTCAGTGGAGCTTTCTGAATGAATAAATGTTACAAGTCCAACAGTTTCAGTCAAAATAGCATGCATTAATTTTTAAACAGCTAAAAAATTTGAATAGCTGTTAAGTAGTTAATTTTTATTATACTGTATTGTGTTCTGTATTTATTACTTAGAGTGCCACTATTTTGCGTTGCTAGATGAAAGTATGCAGATTTTTGTGACTATAAAGGAAATAACCACACTTTCTTGAGTAGTGACTCTATTTTAAATTTGTTTCGGGGCTTTTTTAGAATAAATGAGTAAATGAAAGTCTACAGGATGCCTTTCTTATTACAGGCTATTTTTTCAATGTTCTTTTGAATGACATCTATCAATTATCTGTTCTTATTAATCTTGGACCACAGTCACAATAGTTTATTGCTGTCGATTTATGACTTCAAAAGAATTCATAGTCTCTACTTTTTGAGATAATTTTTGTCCATTTTTGCTTGCTTACTTCCTTCCTTTGCTGGCCTAATTTCTTGCTTGCTTGCTTCTTCTGGGGATCCCAAATTTGGATCCGGCACTCCAGCTGCAGCATCAGCAGGGTTGAATGGAAGAGAAGGATCACCTTCCTAGGTCTGCTGGAAACACCCTGCCTAACGCAGCCCAGGGTGTTCTTGATCTAGTTTAGTCAACAGTTATTAAGTGAAGCTCAGTAACTTGTTTAATGTGTTAGGTTTTTGGTAATATTTGTTATTCTGCATGCTAATTTTGCCATCTGATCCCTACCTAAAAAGGGTACCATGCACCCTTTTTGTCTGAATGATGCAAATGCTTAAATAGTCAACACAAACAAGAGTGTTGTCCCAGATGTCAAGTTGGTTATCATGGAAGGAAATATAATATACATGCAGTAATGTGGCAAGAACAAAAAAAAATTCTTATTTAGAGCTAAGAGAAAGAGGGAGAAAAAAAAAAAGCCCTATTCTGCTAAAATGCATTTAATTTACTAACAAAATACTTAAGAAAAGTTATATCAATTGCTGAAAAATGAGCGAGAAAGTTCAGTTAGACAGAAAGGACCAAATGACCTGATCAGTAGTTAACTCCTTAGTATGGCCAAAAATATCCTTTTTGTGAAGAGAGAACAGTACACTCAGCTTAACTTGAATTAAATTAATGGTTGTTTCTATTGGCAGTTATAAACAATCCATGTTGTAGAAAAAGAATGTTAATTCCTCTTGATTCATCTTACCTTCTCAAAACATGGTGAGCAGCCCCCAGAAGTCCCTAACATAGCTGTTGCTCTAGCATTTCAGGTTATTCTGTAATTACCTTAAGACAAGATTCAGCAAATGCCCTAAATCTCATCATACCATGCTTATTTAGAAGACTGGAATTATTTTCTGTGAAGGCATGACAAGCATGATGGCAAATTCAGTTCATTGGTTTCAGGATGACAGCTGAATGCAAAATGTCACCTGTTCATCAAGACTGACTGAATTTCCCTTCAAAACCAACCCTGAACATCCAAGTGGAATGGCTGACTTCCTGTAGGATCAATATTTATAGTCCTAGGCATCACCTTTCAAACTCTGAGTCTTCAATGTTTACAGAGTGTGGAAATACAGGCCAAAACAGAGAAGCCTCTGATGTCAAGATCTAGCAGTTGTCTTTCAGAGGTAACTTCATCCATCTGTGAGTGAAATATACACTACTCTGAAAGCAAATAAACATTGTAACTCAGTAACATGATCTTGAAAGGATAAAAAGTTATAATATACTTATCTCAACCTTAAACCTACAGGTGAAGTACTAGATACAGAAGTAATAATTTTTAATCCAATGAACTTTGATGTCCTCTTGCTCTGTATTGAAGATATACAGATATACACTCAGTCACTGTGTCTCCTCAGAGAGACACATTCATACTTTTACATGAGGAAACCAGTCAGCTATCACTTGCCCAATACTTTGAAAAAGCACCTTCTTTTCCCAGGTCATGCTATTGCTGTGACAATCTCTTGACTGGCCCTTTTCTTTCAAAGCATGCTATTTAGTCATCATAGGCAACTCGGCCTAAGCTAAAATTGTGAAAAATTGAAGAGAACATGGAAGTGAACGTTTAATGAGACTATCATTCCCTCATGCCATGGAAACCCACTCTACCAGGCCAAAAGCTATGTCCAACCAAGAAAGAGCATGTAATGTTGAAGCCAACACACATCTCTCACTCTTGGTCACATTCTGTTTTAACTTTGTTTTTGTTATGAGAGCAGGTACTGGGCTATTCTTGGAGACTCCAAGTCTCTATGAACACTTCCAGTTACTGATCCATGGGGTGAAGTCCAATAAAGGGGAAAAAAAAAAAAAGAGAAAAGAGAGTCTCTGCTTGTATAAAAGAGGTGATAGCTTTTGTAAGAGTAATCTAATTGGCACAAAGACAAGATATGGTCTCTGTTTCTTGCCCTCAGAGGTGCACACCTATTCTTTTGTTGTTGTAGTTTGACCAAACATTTTGAAGGCTTCAAGTACTGACTACTTAAAAACTTTATAAGTCAAAGACTAGAAACACTTTGAATTTCAAGCTGGGTCTCAGAGCACATGTATTCAAGGTTCAGTGCAAACATTCTACATAACTCTAGGTGTGATTTTCTACAGGTGGCTAAGCAGAAGGTAGATGTATATAGCTCTAATAAGAACAAAATAGTTATACTTGTATTAAAGTAGAACGTTTTCAGCAACTGTTCTACAAGCTTGCTTGGTCTGAAGTGTAGCATGAAATATGATTTTTCAATGTGAGAAAACAGTTAAGGCGGCACAACCAAACAGGCTATTATAGCAGGCAGTTCAGAGCCTTTAGGTTTACTGATTTTACTTCTTAGATGTGTCCCTACCAAAAACAAATGTGTCCTGTTTTGATCTTGATCAGCCAGTGTGGCGGAACAAAAACACCCCCACACACTTCTTTTCACTCTCACTGACCGCTTTAGACAAAGGATGGTCATTTCTTCCCCCTCCCCATTTCTGCAGAGGGGCGACTGGCGCTGGTGAGGCGAACAAGAGAAAAGAAGCTTGAACAAGTCCTGGCTTGCACCAGAGATACTGCCCACGTGTCTCATCCCAGGTACAAGATTATTTAAACGGTGCACGCGCACAGAGCCATTTTGAGCTGTTTTTTTCTCTGCTAGCCAGAGCGCGTGTGGCTAGAGAAACCTGTCCCTGGGACGCGGGATGCCGCCCCGAGTTACTTTTCAAGGATTTTTTCTCCAATTTGGGACACTTTTTGGATGTATTCCTTGAAATTGAGTGACTCCTTACCTCGGAACTGGTAAGCTACTTTCTTGATATTGCTAAGTGGGAGATTTCTCCACTTTCATGTGGTCGGTGTGCTTTTTTGGATAATCTTCCCTTGGGGGTGGATTTCGTGGTTTATGTAATCGGCCATGTAGTAAATTTCTTCCACTGACATTCTGATCTCTGTGTGGGAGGAGCGCTAGGCAGATTGCTTTGTAATAAATTTACGTTTCTGATTTTAACCGCTCTCTGTCTTAAGTACATTCTCGCCACAGCCAGGAGGATAAACTTTAAAGTTTTGAATTGGAACATAATACCATATAAATAGATGGCACACCATATTGAAACTTCAAACCAGTTTATAAGAAATAAGAGGAACAAGGCTGAAAATTCCAAGTATTGTGGAATGCCTGTATATATTTCTCAGGATTATATTTGTTACATGCTAGAACTAATATTAGTCACTTTTGTGTTATTCCTTCAAGAATATTTTAATTTTTCTTAGTAACTTTAAATATGTACTTTATATGCTGCATTTTTTCCCT
>NW_010415837.1:81168-112662 GCF_000710305.1 Buceros rhinoceros silvestris | reverse complement strand
CTATTTAAAAAATTAAAAGCTTCATTTTGTACTTGCTAAAAAAAGGACATTCCGAACAAAACGAGGACTCAAACCCGTTCCTTAACAGCGTGGGAAGCATATACAGGTATATATCTTCATATACAGGTTAGCTACAGCTTAACATGGCTTTATTGGAGGCATACGTCCCTGGGCAAATATTTACATGTTTAGATGTGTCTGTTTAGATACAGTAAAGAAAAATAAAAGCTCCAGAACTGATCAATTTCCTCTGTAACTGTGGGGGGATTACAGTGGAATACCTCGCCCTGCCTCTCTTTAACAAGATAAGGGCTGCACTGTAGCAGGGCTGCGCCAGTAAAGCAGGGAGTGTGCTCAGACCTCCACGGTGTGGGGGCGTTGGGGTTTTTGCAATGTAAATTTTACCGACCTAAACGGGAAATAAGCACGTAGCCCTGTGTGTTCATGCCTGCCTAGACATCACCAAGCCCCGTTCCTGCAAAGCACCGCTTAGAGTTGCACATCTCTGTCCTATAAAACTTGTTCATTAAACTTGTTCCAAGAAAATGGCCATACTCAAATTTAGAGACATTGTCTGCACTGAAACGACATGCACACTCATACCTTCTTTTGAAAGGATCAGCAATGAATTGGTGGTGCATTTTTTTTCTCTCAAAAGCTACTGGTTTTATTTAATATTACAGCTAAGACATCATACTTATTTTCCAGGTTCAAAGGATTTCTGTCCCTACCAGTGAAAACAGATGCAGGCTATTGCTGGCAGAAAAAACAAACCACTCACTGAAAAGGGAATAATTTTTTATAATTTAGCTCACTTCTTACAAAATCAGTGCACACCCTCAGAATGCATTCATACCATTCACAAATGCCCTCTCCAGGTCTGTTTCATAGCATTTGACCAAATAACTACAGCAGCAGAACCCAATTCCAAAATGGATAAGTTCAGTAGACACGTTTGTGTATGTTTACAGCAGAGAGAGTCCAGTGTGGTGTCTTTAACCTTATGTGAAGACTGGGCCTGCTTCCTGCAAACCTGGAATAAATACATGCAAGTTTAGGAATCAGAACTCACACAGCAAAACTACAGCTCAGACTACTGTATAAAAGCAGGTAGTAAAAGCTTAATTATCAGTAGCATTATGCTGTCTATATTGTTAAATGTGAACTCTGTAATTAAGATGTAAATTTGCTTGTGAGCAGTGAATTAAAAAGCTCTGAAATGTAGAGTAAAATCCAAGTACTCTGTAGAAACATCAGAGACCAAAGAAAAAAAATCATTTTTTTAAATCAAATTTAAAATGAGGAGCATTTAATCATGTTACTGTATTAGAACTTTGTCTTTAAGTGACAATTTGATAAATGTGGATTTTGGAATCAATTCAGAACTTGATGTCTTTATGTGTAGGTAAGTGTTTTACTATACAAACCCGAAATACAGTTCCTACAAACTGGTTTACATGTGCACACTGGCAAAACATGGAAACACAAATATATTCTTTGTACTGAGTGTCTCTTTGAGTGTCTGTTTATAGATTTATACCCCAAATTGCTATTTTTCATTATTTTCATGCTAAAATACCTTCAAATCCTATTTTAAAAATCCCCCTTAATATGAGTAATTTGATAAGGTGCCTTTTCTGTATTAAGTTCCCTGGAGTACACCCTCCTTAAAATATGACAGCTAATCCATTTTGAGATTTACCAAAGCACAGGTTAGCCTCATTTCTACTCTCGTTCATTATCTCCTAAGATTATGTATGTGTATTCAGGTGCTGAAACTTGATGGTCTCTTTCCTTCTATCTTCCTATAAACCCTCCTTTTCACATTTCACATAGTTTCTGCTACCTTGCTGGCTTGTCATCCCCCACCCTCCTCTACACCCCCCCAAATAACACGTTTTTTTCTTCTCCCCCTATGAAACATCACTACCTTCCTATCAACCATCTTTCACCCAAGCAAAAGGCTCTCTTCCCTGCCATGGCTGCTTCTTGCAGAACTGTACTTTGCATGTTGATAAACAAAGCAGTTGGCTTCTTCCCCCACCCCGGGGGACTTGAACATGTCACCTCCACCAGACTGGGACCTGGAATTCCAACTACATTCTTGAACTTGGGTTTCACAGTTACCGATCAGTTTGCAGAAACGGAAAAAAAAAAAGGTAAGGAAGAGATTATGGCAGCAAATATACTGGAGCTAAGCATAGCTTCATTTTCTCAAGTTTTTCCATAGAAATAAATGAAAATAATAGTAGGGGGAAGAAAAAAACCAAGCAAACCAGGAATCATTTACTGATTTTATCAGGGGATATAAATAAGAGCACGCAAACACACGTCTGCACTAACTTATCAAAATGTACAGTGCAAAATCTTACCACAAGGAGTCTATAGGAAACAGTGGTAATGCAATCAGAGAGTGGAAGGAAAAAACCGTCATGAGTGCCTGCACCAGTCAGGGGGCATTACTGAGCAGCACCTACTTTTCCGTGGCTCTCTGTGCACACCATTTTTGCTGTGTGCCGAACAGTACATCTTTAAGCATCTTCACGTTTAAGCACTACAGACATTTCAAGGCATCTGAACAGCCAGAGCCTTAAAACACAACTACCTCGAGGCAATCTAAGAAGTAAGGTTCAGTGGCACTTCACAGAAGCCACACAGTGCATGGTGTCAAATGCGTATTTACCGAAAGGAGCAACAAGCTCAAGCCATCTGGGAAGGAGTAAGAATATGAAAGAGTCTATTAGCTGTTGAGAATTTATTGAGAACAGATACGCAGCTACTTTGGACAGAAATTTCCTGTACACCATGGCACCATATTCAAAGTCTAGCTGGAAAATACCATATTGTTAAGAGTTTGAAATCAATATCAAAGTAACATAAAATATGTGATTTTCCCTTTACTCACAGTCACTAAGAAACACAACTGAGATGTGCTACGCTACAGCGAGATCAGCATTAGAACAGGATTGTCACTGTCTACCGGCCTTCTGCCTTTTGTGCCTCTCTCCGGAAGGCACTTGGTGCATCCCTGGAAATACCACTAATGAATGAAAAAAGCCAAAGGCTACAAAAGTCACAAATTCTGCTCGCCTGTTTGTACGTAGTTGGATAAACTGTAGCAGGTTATTACTTTAAAGCCATCTGCTACTTCAATCTGTATTTAGCATTAATTACTCCTTGTTTTGATCTTACGGAAAAAAAGCTCACACAACACAATCTCTGAACACTCCTCAGAACTTTTCCACAGTGTCTTCACAAATACACAGAGCAAGGCTTTTAGCTTTTGCTGCTATTCTCAGTTCTAGCATATAAAAAACGCCTCTGAAATAACAGCAGTTGCCTTACCATGTTACTGAACCCCATTCAATTCACCCAGTCTCAAATAAATACTCCATATTTTCTCCTCAGTTTATTTTCAAGGGCATAGGTGTTTAAATGACTGTCTTCACTGGTACAGAATAGAAACTGTTCACATTACTATAAATTAAAATTACTCTCTTGACAAAACACCTTTTCCAAAGCCTCTGACAAGAAGAAAGGGGGGGGGAGGGGGGGGACACGGAGAAAAAAAAAAGAAAAAGAAAGGGAGCTGCATGCACATTGCCTGTCACCCACCAAAAAAGGTCTTCTCCCTAAAGATAACTCAGGCACACGCTTCAATATGGATCTCTCACCATTACCCCGAGCTCTTTTTTTAGTGTAAGTTTCTTCAGAGAAGCTGAAGTGCTTTACTGTCTCAGACAGCCAAGGATAAGATGACTGAGGGAATTCACTTGCTCTGTTTAATTAATACAGGATTATTTCACTTTCATTTTGTGAAGCTAATAATATGACTGGTGGAATGTCAGTAAAAATTAAATCATAAACTAGTGCAGTACCAAAGGGAAAACTTACTTTAGTTATGGAGTATTCCCAGCAGAAATCTGGAAAATCTTATACATATTTACACTGATAAAATACCACATGTACTTCGTGGGATACTGCAAGCTTCTGCAATCCTTGTGGCATGTATTTACAGAGCAAGAGTTAACATTTTGAGATTATACATTAGTAAACGAGTTGCAGTTATATTGTTTCTTGAATGTTAAGCACCACATACTAAACGCAGGAACGCGTTCAAGGTCAATGTCCTATTTTAGACCTTTTCAGCAGCTGTGATATTATGATAATCACACTTAAAATATTCCTATAGAAAGAGTAAATTAGCCCTTTTCACTGGAAGGAGTATCATCATAAACAACAAACCCAAAAGAGAAAAAATTTCACATTTCTCTTGTTCTCCCCACACACACCCCGAGGTAATAAATTGCTGCCCCTTACCGTGATGGCTTTTCTATCGAGGAATTAAAAACAAAACCCACATCATTCTGCGCTTATGTTATCTTTCGGGTTTTTTCGAGGCCTCGCCTATGTAAAAATACCTTCCTTAAAAAGTGCACATGCTTTCTGTTGGAACCAAAACACACCAGCTGACGTCCCATTCTGTCATCTCTACTGCAGTGAAATGTAATATCCCACTAAACCAGAAGCGAAAGAAGTAAACTTAGCGTCAGCAGCTCTTCCTGAGCAAGATGAGGGGGTTAGCTCCATCTAACTGATGGATATGTCCCTCAGTGGGTCTCTTCCCTCTCCCCTACCAGCTCTTCTACCTGACTGCAAGCTCAAAGTGCTAGAAACAGAAGATGGAGCGTAAATATTTCCCCAGTGAAAACACCAATAATCTTTACTGTGAGCTGACATAAATTGCTTGTTACACTGCCCTAGGACATCATGGTTTGAAGCGAGAGTGTACACGCACGCACAGAGCCACCAACCAGCCTCAAAGCTTGTGTAACGTGCGTTTGTGCATGTCGCAGAGGCTCCTACAACACCCGAGGTGGAGCCGGTACACCTGCCGTACAACACGCATCCTCTCTGGCCTGCCTTTTTTTCAACCCCCGACTGTCCGAGCCCATCTTCCATCGCTCTTCATTCTTTCCGCCCCCCCGCTCCCCCTTCCACTTCCTTTGCTCTGGCATTTTTATTATTAATGTTATTGCTATTATTATTGTCCAAGCATAAGCTGATCCACAGGGGAGCCTGTGTAATTTAACCCCTCAAGCACTAAATTCCTTCACATGTGCCAAAGACACAGGTTTGTTGTTGCCTCCAGCAATATCCCAGGAAGACGAGTGATGGCGGTGTCATATCATCATACGGCGACTTAATCTATTGCGACACCCAGGGAACGGGTAACTGAAGAGATTTACAGAACATGCTCTCTGACTGAATACAAAGTGATATCCCCTTTACCAACAAACTCAAGTCACACGCAACAAAGTGAAACAAATTTTGCCCTCTTATGGCTCATCGTTTCCATGGCTCTGCTTTATCCAGTCCTACCAGTGTGTTACTTGTCCCACTGTACATCTTCTAGCTATACAACACTTTCTTCAACATTTTTGTTCTCCCTCCTTTGTTCTTCTTGTGTTCTCTGATTAACAAACAGCCAGGTCACGTTGAACTGCCAAGTAAAATAGCCTCGGAAATCTTTTATCCATACACTAGATGACTGGAACCATCACTTACATCAGTGTTATCTCTACGCACTGTCTTTATATTGTCCGACACCTAACACGTGTTTTTTAAAACAACAGATTAAAGAGGTTGCACTTTTTAAAGGTGCAAGGAACACTAAAATAAAACGCTCACCATTTAGCTACAATAAATAACAACAAGCAGGAAAGCATCTATTTTAAGTAATGAAACCAAAAAATCTAATCTGCTTGTCAAGCAGGGACTTTCCACATGGGTGTCCTACTCCTGTTATTCATAATTATTAAGGAAGAATTCAATGTAATATATAAGTATATAACTGTTCTCTCCAAGATTAAGGTGAGATTCTCTATCTTCTAATATATCACTGACCTGGGAAGCAAGAATTTGGTACAAAATAATACTGGAGACAAATGAGAGTAGTGAAATGTCCTCGGCTCAGGATAACCTGACTGTGCTCGTGAATCAGAGCTTTAACCATGGGAAATTAACAGCTCTGAAACAGTCAGAAGAAACCAGCAATGAAGGCGGAGTTTGTGTGCTCAATAGTAAACAAATCCTTCCTCCCAATAAGGTACCAATAAGGTACCCATAACGCATCCCTAGACCCCTCAGATCTAAAGCAGGTAGAGGCTTCCATAAGCAAGGCCACTGAAATCTGTCTCTGTGGTAACTAACAGAGGTCTCACTTTTCTTTCTGTATGCATGTGTGCCTTCTTTTAAACGTATCTATCAACTGACTGACTGAGCCCTTCATATCGTAAACTTTGTACAGAGGCATACAGACTCCAGGTCAAATGATTTCTTGGACACACAATTATGCATATGAAGTGAGCACAGGAAGATGCTAAGCACATCTTGTACTTTTCCCCAATCATTAACATGAAGAGACTTAAAATAAAGGTTTTCATGGATATACAGCTCCTAGGCAGGTAACTGTATGGTTCCAGAAGTTCCAAAACGTGGTATTTGCCACCAAGGTCCTACAGTCCATCCACTGTAAAGTCAAAGACCTGATGGTCTTAAAGGAAGCCTTTGCAGCACGAAACAGGATGCACTGAGATCTTGTTCACCACTCCTATATTCACTTCCCACTTAGTGGTGGGTGGGAGGTCTAGAATATCAGTCAAAAATATGTCAGTATACACCAGTGCAAGCGCAACAATCCTGCTATCTCTGGCAGACTTGTACGCTAACATTTAACAGGATCATATTAACATCCTTAATACAATACAAATAATCGCACATTAACAAAAATGCCTGTGTTACATTATGACAGTGAAACCATTTTTGTCCAGCTGTATTAGTAAATATGATTCAATGAGAGAATATAATAGTAACGACATCCTTCTAGAGATGAAGGTTTCTACTACCACCTACATTCCTGTCCTAGAGCAGCTTCACTCCTATTGACCAGACAGTTAGTCCTATTCAATTATTCAATCTCAAATCAATAGATTTAGCTCCATGTATAACAGTTAAAATGTAAACACTATGCACATGCTCTTGCAGTTTAATTCATGTACTTGCAAATTTGGATTTATATTTAATTTCCTCTTTTAGAAACATGCAAATCTAACTTTTCATATTAGTTTTTTTTTTCCCCCATGAGTTCTGCCTCCATTTCAGGGGTTACGTTTCCAGAAATTGAGCTTAGCTTGCTTATGACAGAAATTTCTGTCTTTCGCTGATAAAAAAAGAAAGTGAGAATTGTAATTATTTGATTCAACTATGCTGAATAAAGCAGTAACATAGCAGTATGACATATAAGCAGATCCAGTCAACGTTTTCCTGTTGAAGCGCTCACTCAAGGTGTGAATGGATCCAGAAAGTACAGCCTTTAGACTTACAAGCATCAGAACTGCAGTATCACAAACAATTCGGTTCAATTACTGTAGATGTGTGGGTGCCTCTACCTACACAAACACACACGTCAATGTATTATAGTATAAGCTCTTGGTTATCTACATATACTTACACTAAAAGAGTGAGCTGAACCAACACACATATGCAGGAGGGAATGCTCCATCTTTCATCCGAGTTAGAAATAATCAGTTTTGCCCCTGCTTCTCTCCTTAAGGTGAGCTGATTTGAAAGCACACCAAGTTAGTGTGCTACATGCCTGCCACCTTCTCACCCAAGACCCAGATTTTTTTTTACACTCATCTCTCAGACAAATGCACGTTAACTGGAGCAGTGCTCTTGCCCCAATAAAGCGCCATAGAACAGATCCCTGATCACCTCAGTCCCGAAAACACATCCGTTTCTGTGCAGCTAGAAAATTAAGTAAGTCTAGCGCTATAATACTGTACCTTTACTGACCAGATAACCCAGAAGCATACAGTTAACACTGATGGGAGCATGAGCTCAAACAGTATCACCCAATGAACTACTGCCTTCCTAGGGAACACCCTTCCTGTCACCTGCCTTGAGCCCATCCAGGACTGTGTGCTGAACAGCTGAAGTTTGTAAGCATGAGGATGATGGCAGGGAGCTGTCATAAGCAACTCTACAGCAATTTCTGCATGCAACCGTTTCAGCGTGACTGTGAAGAGACAGGCAGGAATTTCTCTAATATTGTCAGGGAAACAACAGGCTTTAAAAAATTGGAAAGGCCTTTAGAAATAAAATACCAAAAGGAAAAGTTGCAACTCAGTCTTCCTACTGACCTGTTTACTCCAACTTCAGATAATCTGCTCCTGCAGCATTAACATAAACTGCTCCAGCCTTATTAAAGGCCGTATCTGCATTCTTTAGCACTGTTTACATTTGGTACACATATTTTCAGAATGCTAATGGTCTTTATTCAGTAATGAATTTGGCAGAAAAACAAGAATCAGTTCTCTTTTAATGTTATTTTTCTAAATAAATTCCCTAAACCTGATTGAGTTAGATCCTTGAATCATGCTTTGGAAGACGCAACTCAGAGTTTCTGAATAAAGTGAAGCACTTCAGCAAATCAGACTTTTATTCTTCATCCACTGAGAAGCCTGAGATTTAAGATGAAAGAGCTGGGCTGCCTTTCTCTTTCCTTATCCTGCAAAGTCCCTTCATTTTCCCTGTTTTCCCAGTAGATTTACTTGTAAATCTGGTGACAGCCACATTTGAAGTCCTGAGGTCTGACTCCTGACCTCGGTTATGTTAGCCCTTCCCTGCAGAAGAACTACCCCTTGGATCACTGACTTGCTATTATTCTATGGTTAATAGACCTGACCTGTGCAATATTTTTTTATCTGGCTACAGTCCTATCTCTAAATTCTCTATTTTGAATGAATACCGATTTTGTGACACCAAGTCTGCTATATAATGAAATGCAAACAATGAAAAGGCTAAATCAGTTTACAAAAAATCTATTTGTCAAACAGTGTGGAGATGCTCCCAATTTAGTCTGGGCAGCGCATGCAGCTCTTGATAAGGGAGTTAAAACCAAGCCGTTCCACTGCATAAAAATAAAAGCCTATGCAAGAGAGAGACATTTTCTTGTGGAGAATCTTCCCTATAACCTGTGGCTAATTATAAAAATTAAATAACTAACTACACCTCCCCTCTCCCCCCTTGGATTCTGCAGGAATTTTCCAACAGCCAGGAGCGCTCTTCTAGGAGGTAACAGCAAACGCCTCCCCAGCGCAGTCCCCTTATGTCACATTTGCATTTCTATTCAGCTACATTGCCTGACAATGAAGCAAATGGGTCTGCCTTATCTGTACAATTCTGGACAACAGAGATTTCTAAGCCATACAAAGGAACGAGCTTAACATTCAGCACTCAACACCTCCCGGTGCCCCCCTCCTCCCCAAGCCCTGGGGGGAATGCGCTCACACAAACACCTGTCCACACCAGAACCTGCCACCCTCGCAGGGCAGCCCAAGAGGAACCGGCTAAAAGAATAAAAATAAAACAAAACTACGAGCTATCCGCACTTTTAAGGAGCTTGCAAGCCTCCAGGAAGAGAACAGTCCCAACCTTCAAGATTTGCAGGCTTTGTTTGGACTGTAACAGAGAAGTAAAGGAGCGTCCCTGGAATGTTAAATTAGGTAGTATCTAGTCAACAGCGTTTGAATCTAGAGGTCCTTTTATCAGGGAAATTTCCTATCACCCCGGTTTGCATTAGAAAACCTTTAGCAGCTAGGCTGGCTAACTCATGCCATTCCATTGCAGTATGAGGAAATTTCTGGCTAATTCCTTCAAAATTAATATCGTCTCACTTAAAAGCTAGAAATGATACAAAAACCCCGCACAAGCTGAAACCTCCAGATCAAACTTGTGTTATGACAGGACTTAAGCCAGCTATAACACAGGCTAGTGCTTTAAACAGCAAGAAAAAAAAAATTACAGTGACATGGTTCTACAGACACTTCAGCTTTAGTCTGGCTTTCTGTGGTATGCATATATATATATGTACACATTTTATCTGTTGTCTTGGACCTCTCCCTCACTCTCAGATGCTCAGGGTAACAAAATAGGTTTGTGCACACAATCTGGAATTCACTGCGGAGGGGGTTACCTACATGTTTATTTGTACATACGGAAGTAATCTGGGGCAGCAAGCATGGAAAGAGGGGGGTGGGAGGGTGTCTGTCTTTTTGTCCTACTCAGTATATCCTTGAGCACAATATACATTTTACGTAGCATACTGGATTTTACGTTGCTAGTTTATACTTTAATTGTCCTGAACTTGCAGGTAAGGTTATTCTTTGCTGTTGAACAAATGCTGAATTTCTCCCCAGAGGTGGCTGCAATGAGCAGCGATTCTCTATCTTTTTCTCACTCACACAGTTTTGAAGATTTACAGGCATGAATATCATCACGTTAACATAAAATGATATTATTATTGCCAAAAACCAAGGCACTTAAACACAGAGACAGTGAGGAATGCAGAACGCTTATCTGGATTCAAAGGAAACACTAAGCTCCTTAAAGCAGCCCATTGTTTTTAATTTTACTAATACTGATGCTTCAAAAGCTGCTGCCTGTCGTTGCCTTTGCCTGAGTTGGAGCAAGAGGTTAGAATACGTTCTGCCTCTCCAAGTGCTAGCAAGAAAACAGCCAACTTTTATTATCCTCAGCACTGAAAATGGCTTTATTGCCGAGGAGGTATGAAACTACCAATGGTCCTGGTATCATATCTCCTTCTAAAGCACTGCAGATCCCTCAAATGCTGTCAAGGTGACAGATAACTGTTACTCTCAGCTGCACAGGCGTAGGAACAAACTTCATACTAGGTGTGTGAGCATGGTGCAGTGCAGAGCAAAATTTAGTCCTTAAACTTGCTGTGATAAAAATAACAGCAGAAAGGAATTAAGTGATTGCTACTAACGTGTCAATATTTTAAAACATTTTTATAGGCTGTAGTGTTAGAGATGTTAGGAGATATCTCATACTGCTAACACTGTTGGAACTGCTTGTGCCTGTTGGTTTATTAAAAAAACAACTAGTACAGATGGAGGAGAGATATGGTAGCTGGCTGGTTAAGAAGAAAAGTAACCAAGGAAAACATTTTCCACAGATTGGTCCAAGGTCTGCTTTAATCTCAAGTCGGGTCATCTAATAGGCTTACGAAGATATCCAGATGAAAATAACCTGTTACCACTGCCCCCTCATAAACGTGCGAGGACAGAAGTTGTAGAACACACCTTGCTGACTGTATACATAGTTTATGCCTGTCTGTTGCAGCTAGAACACGTCAATCATGATGGGTTCTACAAGCCTGTCCCTTCTGAAGTAGAGTAAGCAACACAGCTGACCCAGAAGGATCTGATGAGAAATTCAACTAATTAATGAGCCTTGCAGGCAAAACATCATTTCTTCTGCTCTTTGGGGCATTTACAAGGTCAGCTGTTCTGGGTTCGTTGGGGTTTTTTCCAGCATCAGGTCAGACTCCCTGGTCTGTCAACATACACAGGACAATAGCCCCACAGTAAAAGTCCATGTCCTTCACTATCAAGCCAAACAACATGGTAATGGTTTGTCTGATTCCCACAGTAAGGGAAGAACCGTTCAGGCTAATTCTGCTTTAGCAAAGTATGCTTCTCTAACGTTACCTTGCTCGTCCACAGGCAACAGTTTAGAATTATGAACACAAAATTTCCCATTTAAGAAAATATTTTGGAACACAACTTCAAATATTCTGGAAGGCAGCTCCATTCTCCCATCCCGCTCTGCTGTCTTTCTGATGATCGCTTTTCTGAGCGTCACATGGCACAGTTTTCTTCCATCTGCCAGGGAAGTTTCCCAAAAAGTATACCAACTTCAAGAAACGAGGAATCTGAATAGGAGACATGTTCAGACAGAATTCAGAAAAAGGATCAGCTCACCTCCTCTGTTTCTCTAGCAGTATGTGCACTGTTACTACCCAATGGCCTCTTTGGTAATAAACTTGTCCCACCTCCCATCTGCTCTTCTTGCTGGCCTCCTGCCACTTCAGCCTCAGTCCTTTCCTGTCTTCAAGATGTCATTCAACTTCACTTGCTCCCCTACCCATTTGTTTCTCTTTCCAAGTGAGATCAAGCATACATCTTTCTATGTCTCTCACTCCAGCCTTTAACTTCTGCTCCATCTTTTTAGCAAGTGTCTATGTTTCTGCTCCATTTATCATAGTTGGCAGTATGCACTATGCAGGTGTCAAGGAAACCAAGGGAGAGTTCACTATTCATGATATTGCCTTTTCAGCCTTCTTGTGGCTTGCCATTGAGTGTCAGCTCCTTAACACTAAGCTGTACGTTGAGAAGAATGTGTATCAGTTAAAGACAAATTACTTTAAGCCAATACAAGGGCACATAAAGAAACAAGGCTGCTTTAGACTTTTTCAGCCTCACTCTGATCTCTTTCTAGATTATTTTTCCTTTTATTTGCTCATATCCTGAGTGTTTATGTCATCTCTACAGCATTTTTCCTTACTGACTAACAGTAAGTTTACGAGCCATTGCACGATGCCGGACATCAGATGCACACAGAGCACTGCAGAAGTGAACGCCTGATGCTTGACTTTAGTAAGTGCTTCCTTTTCACATCAATATGGACTTGTGTTTCACTGCACATAATCCCACGCAGAAAAACAAATGCCTTGGACTCAGCAGGACGGAAGTCAAAACGCAATCAGAAATACCTAGCTGTCTTCCTACAAGGACCGAGAGCCAAACTCCACCTGTCCCCTCCACTGGCTGGAACAGGGGGGAGGCACAAGAGACGTGTCCACTACCAGTCAAGACCTATTGTTTTTAAGGACAACAATCAATTCTACAAACATACAACAGACACGCATATCCTGGAAAACTCATTCACCGGGCACCCAGGAGAATCTTCCCCAGACATACAATTCAGACACAAGTAGTTCCCATGTCAACACACATCGGGCAATTAAAAGCAACCGCAGCATTAAATGCTCAAGTACAATCGCAACTATTGCTTTAGAATTGGAGATGGAGGGGGCTTGGGGGTGTGTTTTGTGTTGTTTTGCTTCCTTTCCTTCTTTGAAAATACGTGTTATCCTGGCATTTCAAGTACTATGAAATCTCACTTCACCATAAACAGCAGGGTACTAGGAATAAATTCACTGTTATAAGAATCTAGCTTAGCAAAGAGAGAGAATTGACTCCATGAGAATTCACAAAATGCGCACAGGACAAAGGCTTTTGGGCCAGACAGTTCTTTAGCCAAATGCAGTTTGGAGACACAATGAAACAAGGGGAAGAACTGACCATTGAGGTAACTGTGTGTTGTGATATTTTCTGGATCACTTAATCTTTTTCGTTGTGCTAGTGCTTTTTGAATTACACGATGCAGCCTGTATTATTTTGCATAAAGCCAAGTACGGTAGTTTCCATATGAAGATTTTTTTACTCATGATATACAGTCAAGTTTGATAATCATTACAGTCCTATTTAAGCTCAATCTTGACAAAGTTCTTCTATGTTGGAAGTGCACACATCCAATGAGCATATACAACTAAATATACAACTGAAACCAAGGGACTAGCATAAACATTTAGTTTATCGCCTTGCAAAATTTCTCAGGGAACTAAAGTTTCATATTTCTCCAACACAGTAAATACTCCGTAATTTGAAATTCAAATGTGAACATTTAGACAAGCCATTTGCTATAGTTTTACTCATTTGCTAGAAGGCAATAAAATAAATTCTAGTCCTCTGATCAACTATATCCCTTCGTGTTATTCAAAGACCACTATACAAAGTCCTCATTTACAGAAAATAGTAGAATAAATAATTGCTTCCAATACTGTAACCTATTTTCTGTCACTGTTCTATCAGCTGAAAAAAAAAAAAATCCACATCTATAGAAGCAGGTCAGCAGCATGGAGTGGGTCAAGGTTATGGCTGAAAAGGCAGGAAAAGTGGTGGATAACTTCACGCTGGGAACGAGTGACACAACTTAGTGGGCAACACACAAGGCATATTATGAGCAACGGCAGATTACACTGACATAATGAAGGGATGCCTCCCGTACCCTGAAAGACAAGGACAGCACAAGACAATGACCCATCCAATTATCTCTACTCTTATTTTAGTCCTCATCCTTCAGTCAACTCTCTCAAGCACGGGAAGCACCCTCTTAAATCAATCCTACGTTCATTCCATTTATCCCTTTACAGGTACGTTCATTTTATTCTGGTTTACTTGGCATCTGGCACAACTGAGAAGAACCAATTAACGTGAGCATAAGAATCTAGCAGACTCCGTCTGGAAGGAGCTACCACAAATTTTACTCTCCTTTACCAAAGCACCTTTAACCAGCCTCTGTAGCAAAAAAGCTCTTTAGTCCCCTGTGCCATCATGCGCAATGGGGCAAATCCACACCCTGTTGACCACCACTCCATAGCTGTTTGCGTTGTCTCTCTGGTTCGACAAGTCTGTGCTGATGGCACTTGTTAAAGCTGGTTCAACTAAGCTGTTCTGCATTTGTCTGGCTGGATTTGGACTTCCCGGATCCCTGACTGAATACAAAGTGGTTTGAAAAAAAGTGTTTGGCAACAAGCACAGTGGGGAGTACACTGTGTGTTGGTATACAAGAGCACAATGTGTTCTTCATAACATCACTGAGGGAGCGTGCTGCTCGAGTCTCTCTGCTGTCGAGATCAAAATGGTCTCCTTTGTTGTCAGCTGTTTAATAGCAGCTGTTTAATGTAATTCCAAATGATCTGCTTGAATGAAGTTGTCATTCTTGCAGTTCACTTTAATGTAGGGGGAAAAAAAGCACCCACGGCTTGGCTGTGTTATTTTTCTATTGTTCTTCTGAAAAGTTGCACTCTCTTATATTTCCACTAGCCTATCAAAATAATAAAAGTAAAAAAAAAAAAAAATCGGGGGCGGGGGGGGGGGAGAAGAGGCAAAAGATAAATATTTATTTCAAAACATTCTTTTTGGACACTTGTGAATGTTTTGATTAAAAATACCTTTGCTACGAAAATGTTACACACAGAAAGAAGTAGTAACCTTGTCAGCAAATACATGAGCAAAAAGAATATCTATTTCTAGATGTATTTCAAGACTTTTTCCCCTAAAAGGGGAATATGTTACAATATATTTTATTGCATTTCATAAAGCAAGAAAAGTTGCAGCAGAATGTTGATACAGTGAAAAAATATACGCACTCTTCTCGATAAAGCAGTTTAGCTTATAGAAATACGCTTTTATAATGTGCGTGGGTTTTGTTAAGATCTATTTGATACCAAGAGTGATAATAAGGACCATAATCTGTAAAAATATTTGCAGTTCTCTGATGGACAATAGAGGGCACTAATGCTTCTAATCTGGCAAACGCATCACGCGACAGACAGACAAAACAGTGGTGGTACTTGTAGCGCACAAACCACATCATCTATGCTAAATACGTAGATAGTAGAGAGAGGGTTTCTGTCTCTCAGAGAAGTTCTCTTTGTCCTTTAAACTTACCCTTTTTTTTGCCTGCAGAAAGTAAGATGTGATAATAACACGCTAATACTTGCAGCCTTTCAAAGCGTTATTTTCTTTTGTTCATTGAACAAAGCAGGCGTAACTTTTCCTCATACAAATCCCTCTTCTGTGTACTTTCTCACCATATTCCTGTCTGTTTACCTATCGCTCTGCACAGTAGTTCAAGGTAAAGCAATTCCACTGATAAATGCAGAAGCCAAAGGGTGATTAACATGTCTGTTGCCTATGTTCCTAAGAAGGTTACCTAGAAATACTGGCTGCAAACATCAGCAATTGAGAGATACTGGGCTACTACCTGAAAGCTCTTAGAACGGCTTATCAGGGGATCTTACACCACTACAGCATTTTAAGCAGTTTCACTTAGCTCTGAAAAGACGCAGCTACTGAAAGCGGTGTTCATAAACTAAGTATTTTACAAAGGCTCTGCACCTTAAACTACCTTTTCCCTGTAAGTATTAAAAACACCCATCTAGAAGGTACTCTTGTCTTTTTCCCAGAATAAATCTCAGAAGATCACAACTGAACACCATCCACCTTTTTAAAACGCTTGCCAGTCTCTCTCATTGCTATTCAAAGACACACATTTATTTCTCTGGCTTTGAGGTTGCAACTTTAGCAAGAAGACCAAAATACCAAACACCACCTAATGGTTAGTTGCTACCATGGTGAAAAATTGGTAAACACACTTTGATCAATTCAGAATAACCGGTAACATGCTGGTGTGGTAATTTCAGTGCATATTTTAAATGAAGAATGAAACATATGTCACCGTACACATTGTGGACAGGAAGCCTTCATGAAACAATGCACCAGCTTTTCAAAGATACCAAACCCCAGCAGCTCTTATGATATCAGCATCTCGTCCGAGTCAAACGATACAGCTTTAAGGCCATGGTAATAGCTAGGCTCAAATCTGTAAAGTGGACTCCAGTTACTTCCACTACAAAGGCAAGACACACACAATTAAACAAATTCCTGCCCTGACTCAGTATGAAATATATAGAGTTTCCACCTTCCGACCTGGAACTTTTACAGACTTTTTGGCTACGGATGTGAGATAGTGAATGCAGGTACTAGACATTCTTTATTTGACTACACCGAAAAGGTCAAAAGCCTACACACTCTTCATCCAACCCTTAGTGGAGTTTTCTGACCTCAGAAGATTATCCTCTGACTTCAAAGGGGTTTTTGTGGTTTAGTTTGGGGGGTTTTTTCTTTGTTTTTCTTTTTACATATGACCTTAATGCAAACATTCTGTGTTTTGTATCTTTATTTTTTCTGCCATTCAAGAAACTGACCTTTGCATATCTCTCCATTTCTTTCAAGCAGTCTTAAGAGATGTTGCAAACTAAGGTAAGACACAAAATGCTATAAGGGATTATCATTCCAATTCAGCATATTATATTGCTATCTTACTGTCTTATTGACTGTTTTGAGAGACAAGTAACAACCATACACAAACAGTATCTGTGATGCCACCCAAGACAAAGGAAGCATATCCTGGCCATGGAGACAGACAAATTCTTGCTTATTCCTATGCTAAAAGTGTAAACAAGAGACAGAACCATGAATGCAAAGGCATTTTGTTTGCAATAAAATAGCAGTGGGCCAACAGGCATTAGAAGTGCACAGACAGATAAGACATATGTAGAGCACCCGAAAAAGAAGAAACATTTGAAAACAGGAGAAAGACAAGATCCTCTGATGAGCTATATTTTAAAGAATTATTCTGAGCAACTCATTGCTGTTTTATTATATGAAAGTTAAATCCATAGACAAAAAAAGAAAAATATTGCATAAAAATTCAAGTTTCTATCTCTTGTCCATGGATCATAACCATTGCTTGCCTAATGTTCAGCACCTCAGCAATGACCACTGCCCCTACTATCACCCTATTATGTCACATTTGGCTGTCTTGAAGTCATTGCCTGGAACTCTTACTGAGGTCAGAAGCCATGCTGGCTTCAGCTTTCTTCTTTCCCTTTAAGTAATCTTAGAAAGTAAGTTTATCACAAAACAGCTGGATACATAAAACTGCAGGTTCCAAAAATTTTGAAGGACACATGATATGACTTGTCTCTGCTACTTGACCCCATCTCTACATTTGTCCCAGGATGTTGTCCACCATTTCAAAACACTGATTGGCCTGTCCATCTGTCACCTCAGTTACTGTCTCAGCATTATTTTCCTATCGTTCTCCATGTTAAGGCAATACTGTATGCAAAGAGATCCATCATTGAGATGCCATCTCAATACAGGTATTAGAATTTACTGATTCTTAATTCACAATTTTTATTTGATGGATACCTATAACTACACTGGGCTAAATATTATTACTAGTTACATCACTAAATCTGGACCTGAAAGGATTTACTTCAACAGACTTAGAACAAAACTAATCTAGAGACTAATGAAATAAGAAAGGACCTTTATCAAACTGTGATTCCAGCAAGGTTATTTTTATTCTTTTCCTTTTATCGTTGACCTGCCGGGAACAATAACCAATGTGGCTTGGAAATGCATCAGGAAATACCCAAACTACAGGTATGCACAACTGCTTGGACACTAGCAACTTACAGAAAACATCCAACATCCTAAAAAACTTCTATGTATCGCCCACATAAGGGTTTTTACAAAACTTTTAGACCATCTTTATGGAATGAATTCAGAAACTTAACCTAGTCCTGCCAGATACAACGATACACCTACTAAATGTTATTGCAGGAAATGCTGTAGATGCCATTTCTTGCATCTTATTTATATTCACTCTTCAAATTTTTCTGCAGCTAATTACTTGATTTCTGTCCTGGATCTTTATCAATAATCAACTAGAGATTAGGGAAAAAAAAAATCCAAGATGATGGAAACAGAAGTAAACTCAACAAAACTTCTCCAGCCTTAAAACGAGGCGAACACTGGGCCTCTCTTACTCCTTACGGCACAAGGGGAAGTAATTTGTCCCAAGATTAATTCTTGCCCAGGATTTTTCCTCCAAAAGAGAAAAGAAGGAGCAAAGCTGGTAGGTGTTTGCATCGCAAAGGTGCACCATCACTGCCACCTCTGTCAGCGCTGGCTGCTCTCGGTACCAGTGAGACTTGCGGCACCGAATTGGTAAGTACATTTCAAATTTCAGGAAGCCCTAAAGCCACAGTTAGTTTTCAAAACAAGAGGCAAGTTAATCAGCAAATTGCAGAGTGTATCCTTAGAGCCAAAAGTGTTCTCCTACTCACCCTCCCAGCCCGTCAATAATGCAGAATTACTATTTTAAAAATAATTATGTACGCCTGATGCCTAAGCATAAACACAGAAATGCCAGCCTCAAAAAATTACGAATATCCTTCCTTTTAAGCAGGAGCCTATTTCCTAATGGGAGGACATGACTTTGAAGTGTTTTTTCTTTTTTCTTTTCCATAAGCAATATACAGAAGTTCAATTATTCATAAGAGGGACTAGTCGTGTAAATAAGGTCTGAGAGACTGAGCGCCATGTTGCCAAAAACATCTTAAAGCACAAAAGACAATTTTAGCCTAGCCCTTGCTAGGAGGGTGTGTTCTCAGGAACCCTGGCCGGAGAAGGCAGGGTTCATAAATCAGCAGTTACACCGTGTGAGGAGACCATGTTAGAACACACAGTGAGAAGTTTTACAACAGATTTACAACAGCCAGAGTCGGTAACGCAGAAACAAAACTACAGAACACCTATCTATCAAGTGGTAGCCTGAAAAACAAAGCGTAACTCTCAAAAAATCTAGTCTACATGAAAGGGATGCTTTGATTCCTCCAGAAAGGCTGAGGTTTGATGCGCACTGTATTCAGGACATTCACTAATTCTTTCGGTATGTCTTCATAGGGAGCATCTCCTGCTCTTTAAAACACCAATTCTGCCAGCTTCAATCAGAAACAGGGAATGATTTAGTATTTTTGTTGGCTGGTTATTTATAAGAGATCTACTCTAGATTAGTCCTGCTTGAGTGGCATCATAAATGGCTCCATTCCCCAGCAGTAGTCTACTTCGGATGGGAACCTGACAGCCTCTACTTAGTGTGTCTTTCACAGTACACAATGAAGTGTAAAAACTGCTGTGAAAAAGCCTGTGTTTCAAAACAAACCATCCTGGTAATAAGCACTTAAAAACACTTTTTATTAATATATTTCTTTGTGTACAAAACAAAAGCTTAATGCTACAACAGGCCTTTGACAACGTTCTTGTTTGTTTTGTTGGGTTTTCTGTCTCTAAATCAAGCACTGCAGCAGCTTTTAGAAGGTCCAAAATAAATTATTTGAAATAAAGAGTTAAAGTGAGGCTTATGAAAGGGTTGGTTTTTTCCCCTCATCACAGCTTAATAACGTGGGGTTTTCAACCAAAAAGCTTAATCAAAATCCAAAGTGGAAATCCTAAATTAGTAAATATTGAATTTAACCACTTTTATATCTCAGGTATTAGCAAATACCTTTGGTCTACAGAGATACAGCCCCTTCTAATCCTTATCTGAATTTGCAATTAAGACTTCAGAGCTACAGATATCTGTACACAGCTCTGTACACAGCTCTGCTCTCTTATTTTTAAATGATTGGACCCAAATCAAATCAGTCTTCAAATACATTGAAAAGTAAATGTCTGATGTCTAATTGAACTAATAGATAACACTCTTTTTAATACCGTTAATGCTTACTGTGGGCTTCAGACAGACAGGAGCAAGGGGAGGGAGAGAGTTAGAAAAAATCCACGCAGAAAACCTCGTCATTATATTATTACCACGCAGCTCCTTGGTATAAAGATAGAGTAAAGCTAATATTTACAAATTATTTGCCAAAAAAAAAAAAAAAAAGAAGAAATCTAAATGCTTTAGGAGTTCGATTCTTCTTCTCTCTCACTAATTGTCACCTCCAACAGGACATTGTTTAAAATATTTTTCCAAAAAAAAAAAAAAAAAAGAAGAAATCTAAATGCTTTAGGAGTTCGATTCTTCTTCTCTCTCACTAATTGTCACCTCCAACAGGACATTGTAAGAGCCTGAAAATGAAGCACTTATGAGTTTTCTTTTCCAATCTCTTGTGGGCTTCTCTCAGTTTATCGCAAATGAACAATCGTGTTGGAAGGGGCACCGTCTGTTTAATGTCATTAGTGATTGTTTCATAAAACAAACAGCCGCTCCGCCATTCTGCTGCAGTTAATCTTAAATCTAAACGTGGCGGCACTTGGGGAGAGTCTCAAACATGGTTTGTTCTAACCAATGCAGGGCTCTTAATCTATTGCAAGTCAAGGCGCTTATCTCTCCGCTCAGCTCAGAGCAGTGATTTCTTTGTCCAAATATCAAACCAAACCCACTTAATATCATGCTTCCAGCCTTTTCCCAAAGATTTTTCTTCCTTAAATTGTGGCCAAAGCCTAAGGCATATTTATTTATTGCTTATACCATTTCATGCTTATTTTTCAATATTAGCAAAGTCAAACTCTTTACAAGTTAGTGCACAAGGGTATTTCAATGAGCTTAATCACTCAGGTGAACTGATAACTTGGAGCTTTACCTAATTGTGCTGGAAAATCATTCATTCTGGATTAAGCCTATAATGGCACACGTGTTTGTAACAATTGATGATTTTTATACAAAGGCCCAACCCAAAGGGGTAAACTTTCATCACTGTTTATGGAAGCAAAGGTTGCCCATCACTTCATGGCTTCAAATTTATAGCAGCAGCAACCAGCTTCTCCCAAGTGCCCCATACCATATTCCTCCTTGAGAAAAACAAAGCAAGTTTATCCCATATGCCTTTCAGTGCTGGCACACCCTTAGCTGGTACTCAAGAGTAGGTGGATGTTGGCAGCTTGAATATTTAGGAAAATTACTCCGTGTGTTTACTAGGGCATTTGTGAAAATACAGAGATGACATATGTGATGTACATGTACAATAGATTTTAATTCTCACTTCTTGATTCTAGCAAGAATTTCAAAGTCCCGAATTTGGAACAAATGCATGTGCATGTTCTTGTGAAGTCAGAAGAAAAAAGTGTCTTTTTGAAGGGTGGAAGTCCAAATGAATGGGTCTGAGTAACAGGACAGACACCTCCAATGACAAGTGCCCATGTAAGGGCGTGGGTGGCTATATAGAAGAAGTTTTGCATGCTAGAGCAATGCCTGAGGCATTTTTTTTGGCCTTACTGTTGCCAAGTTATCATCCCCTGAGTCCTGAGAAGAAAAACCTTGACAGAGGAAGAATCCTGAGCATTTGTTCACCAAGAAAAAAGAACAAAAAATGGCAGATAGGATTAGCATTCTCCTCTTGGAAAATTCTCAGAGGTAAGTAAAAGTTGTGGCAGGCCAGCACTGGTGGGCAGGTGTACCAAAAACATCTTCTGAAGTGCCAGAGTAACAACACTTCTATAGTTTATGTATCTATTGCCTCATTAAATTTAGCAAACTGAGCTACAGATACATGTCAGTATAGTGACTGTACGAAAAAACATTCTCTCTTTTCATTTAAAAAATACAAAAGAGAACAAAACCACTGATAAATGTGAGCCCTCTCTCTTTTGTGGTTTATCCCTCAGCACTTTTATTAAACTCCCCTAATAAACACAAACAATTGTCTTTTTTTTTTCCTCTTTAAATGAAAAAAAAAGGGCAAAAAAAGAGAGGAAAAAAATCAATTCAGTTCAGGTTTTTCCACATCTTCATATCACTTCCCATCTCAACTGGCTGGAGTAGAATTTCAATTAACTGGTAAGAGTCCAAGAGAAGCCCGGCTGCCTCTGTTCCTCCTGGTCATGCCCCATAATTGTAGAGGGACCTGCATTTTTCAGCCAATGACATGCCTTACAAAAATAGATACACTGAGTTATTTGATAAAGGAACCAAAGCCTGTCACTCCTGTTCAAGTGCCAAACAACATGAGAGTGAGATTGTGTTCAGATCCCACACTGGCCAGGCTTATTATTCCACAGAACCATCTCATGATGGGGAGAGAAAAGGGGAAAAGAAAAAAAGAAGGGAACACCACATGCAAGCCAGTCAGTTTCAAAACCTCTTTTTTTTTTTTTTTTGAAGGAAAATTAACTGCCATGTTTCCAGCCTGTCACCCTTCCAGAAAGCTCTCCAGAGCAAGGCAGAAGCGGTATCTTTATGCATCTCCTAAACATCTTATTTCGGAGAGGAGAAATGTTGGCAGGTGTATGTCCCCTCTTGTGTTCAAAAATAATCTTGATTCCTGAATAAATTTCTGCTGAAAATCAATTGGCAAAGCACTGCTAAGAAGAAAACAGAACTGCTAACGGCTCTGTGCACCAAAGTTCTGGACAAAGAGGTTTATAACTCTGTATGGTTACAAAACCTAATGTATTTTACTGGACCTCTAATGCATTTTACTGGACAAGTACTTGATCTTTTAAGAAAAAGTGTTTTTATGAAAAAGAAAGAAAATTCTTCATAATTAAATGGCTGCTTTAAATAAGTGTTTAAACTTCTGTTCACTCATAGTACCAGCCATCAACATCAATCTCAGCATTTTTCGTCTTTTCTTCATTAGAATTATTTCTTAGCATTGGAGGTACTCAAGTCTATAGCAATTCAAACACAAATACTAAATGCTCCAAAATGTCCAATATTTCCTGACTACCTGCGTCATATAACATTACAAACCAGATTTTCACAGGAAGGTATTGCGGTGCCTGACCTATATAGTCCCATAGGTGAACAAGACAAGTGGAGTAAGGACTGTTACAGCGGTATTTTATGCTTACCATGCTATAGGTGTGTCCCGTACTACACATATAAAAAAAAAGTAGGTCACTGCTTGAAGGTGTGTCTCCTAATGCACCAACGTATTAGGTTAATATTTTCTACTTTATAATTGAGAACTTGTACCCAGTTTTACAGCTCAATTACTGAAAGAGCCAGTAAAAATAAAGCCATAATTATCAAGTGTAGACTTTCTACTTTCAAAGGCTAATCCAGGACTGATGAAATATATGCTGGTAAGAAGAAACTCAACCAAAAACCCTCTGCAGATCTTGCAGACCTGCTCCCAAACTCAGAGCTTATTTAGAGTCCAATCAGAAACAAGGTCTATTTTCTTCTTGTTTGATACATCAAATGCTGTCATACAGACTAACCCCCCACACCTGCAACTGCCTTTCCCACCGCAGACTGGTTCATCTCCACCATCAGGTACGAAGGGAGGGAAAGCAGGCCTGACACTGAAGCCAGTAGCAAAACTTCAGCAGACAAGAGCAGGGTGATGCTGTTACTCCCCTCTCTCAGCAACATAAAGACATCCATGAAGACTTTGTACGGGTGGAAACTACAACAAGGAACCAAAGGACAATTCCCAGCAGAAGTAACACAAAAAATTTCTTGATCACCATGAGCTTCAGATTTATTTGTGTTTGGATAACAAACCAAATACTTGCATCCATCCTGGAAAACTTATGCCATGCTCTTCCTTCTCAACAAAAATGTCACTATGCTGCCAAAGAAGTAACAACTCGGAGCACTGGGATTAGTAAGTCTGCAAATAAAATAATCTCTGCAAATAATCACCTCCCAGTTTCTCTCATCTTCCCTTCCTCACATGTTGCTCTTTCTCCTTGTGGTTCCTTCTCTTACTATCTTATTCACACATCAGTTCTCCCTCCTTTGCTCTATTCATTCCTCTCTGTCCTTTTTTTCTCTCTACCTTTATGGCTTCCTCTCTGCCTGACCAATAATTTTTGATTCAATATGAATTACAGCAGCCTAACTTTAAAAACCTTGACCAAAGACTCTGTTCAGCCACCACTTCCATTTAAAAAGAATCACAACCCCAAACCAAAATGCCACACACAGACACGAACACGTGATCCCACACTTACCAACACACAGGCATTCGTGGTGGTTGGAAGTTCAAAGACCTGTGTGCTTTGTTTATTAATAATACGGGTACAAAGCAAAATGAAACACTCAGGACTGCAGCCTAAAAGCCATCCTGATAGGCTAATCTGAAGGCAATCACCAACACTATTATATTGTTAGTTATCAAAAGGCTATTTAAACAATGAGATACAAGCCCTTTAGACAGCGCAGACACTTGGACTTTGTAACAGAGGTTGCCATACAGATCAGGCTGGCTTTGATTTCTGAGTACTGTAAATATGGAAAATTTAAGTAAAGTCTACCCTTTTAATTGGCACTCTGGGCAGTTTACTTAATCAGTCGAACACCTTCAATGAATGAAATTCCCACAGGAAAGAAGGTTTCATAATCTGTTAGTATAAGAAATACTGTTATAAGCATTATAAGAAATGTTCCTCCTTCCTGACTTTGCCACTGTAACCCCCGAAAACTGTCTCTGCTTAGTCCCAGTACGTTTTAAACTGTCCAGTCTTCAGGCCCTTAATTTAATGAGTTTCTGTCCAAAGACTAGAGGACTCACCCCATAAAACATGATGCTGTGTCTTTTAAATGGCTAATTAAAAAAAAAAGTTGAATCAGAATGAGATTATTATCTTTTCTTACTTTTACCCTGTGATATTTATGCTTGCTGTGGAACAACTTTGTTTTGTGGCACATTCTGCCCATTAGTCCTCAATTCAGCTCCTGTATCAAGTTTTACAGCAGGACATTTTTCAGGTAACAATACAGATTGGTAACTGAGAACAGAAAAAACTTTTTTTTGCTTTATTTTGCCAAACTCCACACAGCATTCTCCAAGGTATCGCTACCCATGTCAAAAGACCCAATGGCATACTAGTAACTGCAGAAAACTAGAGTTTTAAAATCCCAATAATGAAAAGGGGCAAGAGGAACTTCAATCTATAGTTTACTAAAACCCATTATGTTTTATTTAGACTGCTCATGGATCTACAGAAAAATCCGGTGGGGGAGAGTTGGGACTCTCCGCTTGAGAAATGAATGCAGACTAGTGTGACTTGAACAGCAGTGGTGCAATGAACCGAGTACTTCAGAAGAACAAATGTAATTACCTTGAGTTTTCAGCAGCCCATAAAAGCAACAGTCTTGGAGAACAGAGTTGCCCCGTGTTGTGAACAGAGGACAAAGCTAAATCCGTTGCACATTCGTTACTGCAAACTCAAAGCCAGTTGGCTGAGCAACAGTTGCAGGCCAGCAGAAACCTTCTGTGGCACCCAAGCTTCTGACCATAATTATCATTGCTGTTATTAATAACAACATCAACGCAAGCAAGTAATACTAGGAAGGAATATCCACGATTCCACTGCATTACCGTACACAGTTTTCTCAAGGGCACATTTGTTGTCAACTGCTACCACTGCTCCAGATAAGATCATGGTGGAGGTTTTTCAAATTCATAAATATGAATATAGAAGTCTAAACCTGACTTTTATGCTGATTTTACTTTCATGAGATTCTGCTTTCAAACTGTATAGCTGGAGAGCAGTTTCACAGCAAGCACGCAGACAGCAACAATATGGATTTGTCTGCTGCATGCAGTAGTTTCATCTCCAACTTCCTAGTGCAATCTACTAGGGAGTAGCGCTATAGCAAAAAAAAAAAATCTGTCAGTACTTAGAACCTATAATGCTATTATATTTTTAATAATGAAGTTTAATGACAAACCACGGCTTCTCTTCCACATTAAATATCTATGGAAATGCTCCATGTATTCATTTTCAGAGGAGGAGTAAAAAAAAAAAAAAAAAATCCTGTGGCTGTGTTGTGCATCCATTTCCAGAACGTGGCAGAAACCTCTTACACTGTTCGCAGAAAACAATAAAAGCACAAGTTTATGTCAGATAGAAAGAAAGTTTGATGGTTCTTACTTCATTTGATTCTCTCTTGCATAAGAGAGAATCGCGTAAGAATCGCGTAAGAATCAAAGCAGTGCAGCAAACTTGCTTGTCAACGCAGATGACTATCTGCACAAGGAGGGGGCTTGGTGGTTACGATCTCACCCGTCTGCCATAAGGATGGAATAGGCTGAACAAACATTCTCTGATTTTTCTCCTCCTTTTTTCTTGGAAGAGTTGAGAGGAAAGAATAAAAACCAACCAGCCAAACAGGAGTTCAGATAATAAACGGGATGTACAATACCACAAACAACTTCTTCCAGAGTACTTTCGTTTGGGAAGTTCAAGGTGCCAAAAGCAATAACCAGTTTGCAATAGGCCTAACATATTTTGCATCCCAAATTTGCTCCTGAACCTGGCTAGCTTGCTATTAGTTTTAAACACAAATTTAATTTCCACTAGAGATGCAGTGAATTACACTGATCTAATTTAAGCAACAGTGAACTTTATTAACCTCAGAGGATTGCCGAGATTTTCAGTGCTTTATTTTGGGAATGCACCAAGTTCTCTTGAAGAATTTTCAGCAATGGGAGACAGTTGTATCAAAGATTTTTCAGATTTGTATAGATATTTGTCTATATATTAGGGTACATATATATGTGTGTATATACACACACACACGTACATATGGTTGTGTTTATGAATATAGTCTAGAGGCTGCTTTTCTACAAGCGTGCTTTTCTATAATCGAGCAATCACTAGAGAAGTGAAGGGACAAATATTGCAAGGACTATATTCTCCTCTCTAGGGGATGCTGTAGCAGTACCGTTAACTGCTACACGTGTATCATGGGAAGGATATAGCCCTGAGGGTCTCTGAAGGCCAAACGTCGTTCATTTTCCTTGACTAACTCAAATACCGAGCAGGGATTGTAAAGCGGGTCTTGCAATGCTTTCGCAATGTGAAGTCCTGTCAGTTGGGGGTTAGGCAAAAACAAACATTATTTTAGTGAGGACCTCCAGGTGGAGTTGGGCGCTGGTTTCCAAGGGGAAAAGTTTTCCTCACTAATATCTTCTCTCCTGCTATAAGTCCTTTCTTGCACAGACAGGAGAAAGCATAACAATTGCAATAATAAACAATTCCCAGGTATGATGTATAACTGTTACTACCAGCAGTAATTTCTTTTTGTAGTTGGGGATGTTTTCTAAATGCTCACATGGACAATTGCTATTTGTTGTTCGTATTACCACTGTGCCTGTAACTGTGCTCATAGACCATGACCCACTGTCTTGTAAATGCTGAAGATGTTCCAAACAAAAGGACAGTTTGTGCCACAAGTAGCTTGCACAATGTAATACGGCTGTAAATTTGAGCTGGCATCAACAGCCGTTGAATCGCCCTGACAATGAAACAACCAGGAACACAGAAACTGCCACATGGGCTCAAATCTAGTTCCATCTAGAACTATCAGCAGAACCTGACGCGTCAGCGGAAAATGCAAGAAACCTCAGCACTAGACAGGTGTGGGATGACCCATCCCCCAAGAAAGCACCCTTGCAATGTCTCCAGCAATTAGAGTGCAAACCTAAAGCATATCATTTCACATCTCTTTTAGTAGGCCTTTTTTAATAGATAGTAACAATACAGTATATTCTTATTCATATGAATTGCAGACCTCTTCCTAAACCACATTAAATTCCTTAGCAACTTCCCAGAGCAAAGTCGTCCATTCCCTAACCGCACATCAGGTGAAAAACTATTATTTATCAGCCACCTTTCAGTATCATTCCCAAGTTCTTATATCATGAGATAGAGAGAAGAGCTCTTCCCAAACTGCCTTCTCTATGCAAAATAATGAATGTTAGAGTCTCATCATGCTCTTTTTTATTCATCTCTTCTTGAAGGTAGCAATCCCAGTCTTTTCAATCTCTCTTCATAAGAGACTTTTCCTGCGCACTTGATCATTCTTCTTGCCGAACTCCTGGTAAATCTGTAATATGGTATTTGAGATGGTATCATCCCCATGATGAACCAGCACCATTTGCATAATGGCATTGCTGTATTTTCCATATTATTCTTTATTCTTTCCTCATGTTCCTAAACCTGTCTTTTGACTGAAGCTGTGCACTGAGCAGATGTCTTCCAGCAACCACCAGTATTGATGGCTGGTTGGCTTTCCTGAGCCAATACAGTTCTTTTATACTCCAGTTAGACAAATAGTAAAATTTCTAGGCAGACAATTAGTAAAATTTTTCCATCTCAATAGTCATTACTTTGCATTTATCATCAATAAATTCCATGTATCATTATGCAGCCAGTTAAGTCCTTTAGAAGTCCCTTACAGTCTCTCATCTAGATTTAAGTAATTTTTATATCTGCCAGTTTTCTCAGAACTTGTTCTTAAAAACAAAACAACAGAAAACACTCTCCAAAAAACAGACATGCAACAGCTTCCTTACATTACCAACATGGCTTAATTCTTGTCTAGAAATAAAACCTTCCAGAGCTGAGAAGGTACAAGAGTGCTCATGCCAGTTTCTCTTGAGAAACTACCAACTAGGTGGGAAAAATTCATTACATAGGAAAGAATTATCCATATACAAATGAATCCTTCACGTAAGCATCCACCTAAGCCTCCATCAGCTGGAAATCATAACGAGTTACTAGAAACTAGATCTGAGTTAAAACTGATTAGGGGTAAATGCTGCCATGTTGTGCGAGCGGCTACACCCTACTGAAATCAGCGTGCTTCAACTGCTTTCACGATTACAACTTAATCCACTGGAATTCTTAAAAAGAAAAGGAGTCTGAATCTCTCCTCACGAGGAAACATCCACATATATGAATGTCATCCCATCTCTCATCACAAACCAGTGCACCGTTTGTTCCCCAGCTTATTCCAGTTTCAGTCAAAAAGCGATTCTCTTCACCGACACGTTACAGAACAAGAATAAACTATAGCCAGCAATCCAGGGATCAAGTAGATCGAACAACTCCACCCAAGTTCCACATTCAGTGTATGTATGCTATGGACAAGCACCACGCTAAGTTACATCAGTGCCTGAGCTATGAAGCAGCCAAGAAATAGCAATACTGAACATTAGTTATATTGTATTCATACAACAGTAATTCCTTATGACTAAAAACCTGAATCAATTACTTTTTGCCATTTATTTTGAGGGTTTTTTTCAATGCTTCTTTTCTCAGCTAGCTCTTCTCTTTGATACGTATGATGCCCACAATTTATCTCTTGGAAACAGGCTCACTTAATTTATTTAACAGCATCAAAGACTCTTATTTTTTATCTTAAAAAAAAAAAGGGAGGAAAAAAGAAAAAGAAAATAGTTTCCTACTTCTGGGGATGACCAGTTTCTCTGCTTTACTCAGGCACTATTGCCATAGCTTGGCCTTTGCACTATGGAACTGTTAAGTCAGCCTGAAAGAAGAACTATTCTAGTCTATTCAACCAAATTCCCAATGTTTTTCATGAAAAGACTCCAAAATCTTCATTCTTGATTGTCACAAGATACTAACAAGTTGCTTTGACCTAGTGCTCCAAGAAAGTTAAGGGCACAAATTTTCCAGGCACCAGAGGAGAGCGTGTACATATGGCAGAATTAAATCTGAATATAAAATACCAAAGGGCTGCCAGATTGAGAGAACCTTCTATCTTTGTTTATAAGTGCTTTTTAAGACCTTCACTGGGCATAGAACTTTGGATAGATTATTCTGAAACAGCGCATTTTGCTCCTAAAAATAATCTGAATTATTTTTACTGCTACCAGATTTGCAGACCTCGAGCATTCGCAGAGCAGCGCTTGGGAGCCTTTGCCACCTCAGTACTTCCATATCCAAATACGCTACCATCGTATACCTGAAATTCTTCCTCGTTTGACAAATCCTGTACATCACACTCATATAAAACTCCCACAGAAGTAGAAAAAAAAGAAATTATATATATAAACGTGCAGCAGTTACACTATGGATAGGAAACCCCTCTGGACCCAATATCATGGATGTCGAGGTTGGGTGTGGTTCAGAGCCCCTACAGACAGCAGCCAGACCCCAGACACAGTCAACGGATGGAGCAAAGGTCCTCCAGAAGATTGCTCACACCCCCTCACTGGATGTCTAATGTAGGATGTGAGGATCCTCCTCTGCAGCGTGCCTTTACAAACGTACAAAAGCACAGCTCTTCCTCAAGTTGAGGTGAGACACTACAGCAAGGCGCTGTAAGGAATCACAATTTACCAGCACCTCGCCTACAGGAAACAGAAACCAGAACAATGCTGGTGGATTACACGCTAATCTTACCAGGCCTAGTGAGTAATAATTTATATTATCCTCTAGAGCTATGTCTAAAATATCCATCTGCAGCCAGAAAAATTATCTTACATATCTACGGTACTTAAAGCTGAGAGGAGGGGACAGAAAATAGCGTCGCCTTTAAAAGAGGTATATTTGGATACCCAAATGCAGTGCCATTTCGAATGCTCTGGTTTACAGTGAAAACATTCACATGCGCTTAGCAAGAGCTTTCAATCCTCGGTGACAGCTAAGTGATTAAAAGTAAATTCCTATTTATTTTTTTAGAAAACATGAACATTTGTGCTTGCTACAAGATGACTTAGAAACTCCGAGCTGTGCCACGTACGCGTAAGGGCACAGTCGCCTCATTCTTTGACCGTGAAGTATCTTCTCCGCGTGCCTGTGGCTCCCTGTACATACTAATACGTGCACTCTACGCTGGTTATCAAATTGGAGGCACAAATTACCTAGGATTGGTCTGGAAAGCAGATGATGATTTTAAATAGCTGTGGAGAAATTAACTTTCCAATCAAGATTTCAACTTGTTGAATCAATACCTATCCTTTCTGATCTTTATGTTATTGTGTGTTAGAAAAGTTAGTGCTGAGCTGCGGAATTAGGTCACTTGCATTAGATCTTCTAATTAACCAGTTCTTCCTTTAAAAGAGCACTCGCTTGGCTTTCAAGACTACTCCAGCATTTTGTCAATAGAGTTCAGAACAGGGCTAATGATTACCATTAAAGAAAGCCCAGAGTGATTTTAAGAACTTATCTTTCTGTATTTTGTTCTTTTTATCCAACTGTGGGATCCTGGAATGAAGTCACTTCAGAGAACTGTTCAGGTTTAGAAAAAAAAAATTAAATAAAAAAATGAGGTCAGGGAGGGAACAAGAGGAAAATTTTCCGTAAGTGGAAAAGATGAGCTACTCCAACACAAAATACTCCCCTCCAATTTACAGGCTGATGATAGAGAAACAACACG